>NC_090256.1:37885999-37995999 GCF_037325665.1 Littorina saxatilis
AGATCCTGTAACCCATGTCAGAGTTTGGTGGGTTATAGAAACACAAAAATACCCTGCATGCTTCCCCCGAAAGCGGCGTATGGCTGCCTGAATGGTGGGGTAAAAACGGTCATACACGTAAAAATCCACTCGTGCAAATTTGTGAGTGAACGTGGGAGTTTCAGCCCATGAGCGAAGAAGAAGAAGAACTATGAGTTTTACTCTTTTAAAAAAATGATTTTCAAATTCGAAGATTGCCACAACAGTAGTGTCTATCTCATCCGACTTGAACCCTTCAGACTCCCTGTACATGTACTTGCAGTTTAAACTCATATTTTGTCTGAGAATAGTTTTCAAATGCAAAGTCCTTCAGAAAAACTGCGAGATAAAAATCTGGAGTGCTAATATCGTGTTGGTGTACCTACCACTCAGTGGCCGAGTGGTAACGCACTTGCGCTTGGAAGCGAGAGGTTGCGAGTTCGACCCTGGGTCAGGGCGTTAGCAATTTTCTGCCCCCTTTCCTAACCTAGGTGGTGGGTTCAAGTCTTTCGGATGAGACGAAAAACCGAGGTCCCTTCGTGTACACTACATTGGGGTGTGCACGTTAAAGATCCCACGATTGACAAAAGGGTCTTTCCTGGCAAAATTGTATTGGCATAGATAAATTTTCATAAAAATGTCCACCAAAATACCCGTGTGACTTGGAATAATAGGCCGTGAAAAGCAGGATATGCGCCGAAATGGCTGCGATCTGCTGGCCGATGTGAATGCGTGATGTATTGTGTAAAACAATATTCCATCTCACACGGCGTAAATAAATCCCTGTGCCTTGAATATGTGCGCGATATAAATTGCATAAAATAAAATTAAAATAAAATCCCTGAGCTTAGAACTGTACCCACAGAATACGCGCAATATAAGCCTCATATTGATTGGTATGTAAGAAATGTTAAAGTCCTTTGTACTGGAAACTTGCATTCTCCCAGTAAGGTAGTATATTGTACTACGTTGCAAGCCCCTGGAGCAATTTTTTGATTAGTGCTTTTGTGAACAAGAAACAATTAACAAGTGGCTCTATCCCATCCCCCATCCCCCCCCCCCCCCCCCCCCCCCCTCTTTCCCCGTCGCGATATAACCTTGAACGGTTAAAAACGACGTTAAACACCCAATATAGAAAGAAAGAATAATCTAGCCGGTTGAACAGCATTTGGTTGGAAAATGAAAGTCTTCACAAAGCTATCTTCTTCTATTTGTGTGGGTTAATAAATAGGATTTAACATAACAATGTGGTACTGGTATGGGTTTTGTAAAGTGATTACTCAACTTCTGTGAATTGTACCTTCGTGGTGATCATGCTACACACTGGGTAATTCAAGCACAGAAAATAATATTTCTTAATAATTTGGCCTTATAAATGTACTCCGTGACTATTTGTATATGGTGAAAAAGAGAAGATATAAAATTTGTGAAATAGGACTTCGTATTTGGTTTTGTCATAATGAATTTGTTGTTTCTGTGTGTGTGTGTGTGTGTGTGTGTGTGTGTGTGTGTGTGTGTGTGTGTGTGTGTGTGTGTGTGTGTGTGTGTGTGTGTGAGCATGCATGCGTGCTTATGTGTGAGTGCACAATTGTGTGTGTGTATTAATCCAGCAGAAACAGCTTCTCTTCCATACATTTGAATCATTTATATTGATACCACATGGAGACTATTCTGAACACACAAGCGTGGTTTTCTCTCTACAGTGCTTTTCCTAAAGTTAAATATTGAATTTTTGAATTTAAAAGTTTTTGGCACACCACTTTAAGATAATGCTCAAGGAAAATAAATAGTCTTCTTTTTTCATTAACGCTTTTTCTCACAGTGATGTGTCAATATCTCAGACGCAAATCCAGAGTCATGCACCGTTTTATGCTTGGGAAGCGCACTATACTCACTTTGGTCAAGGTCACTGTTAGAAACATGCATACCAATCAATCAATTAAGCGAAAATGAATGATAAGATTCGATTATGTTCTTCTTTTTGTGCACAGGCGGTTATACAAACGTGCATAGTGTCAAAAGAAATCACACACACACACACACACTGAAAGTATGAAGAAGCCCCTCCAACTTTTGGTTGAGTTTGACTGCATTACCTTGAGGAGACTGACGACACTTCACAATGGAAAAAAAAATAACTTTTACATTTCAGTGATTTGTTTTAAGTACAAAAGTACAAGTGAAAGTAGAAATAAATTAACGTGACACTATCCCGTAATCACATATCAGGGTCAACTATAATCAGTCCATTGGTTTACAAAACTTTATTCAATTTGTTATCATGACAGAAACAATGCATTGTTTTTTTTTAAGATAACTCAAGCATAAATGCTTATTTTAAGTCATCCTGGTATGTACATAACAAAGTTTAGCATGATGGCGGACTAGATACATTTACTCATTTCAGACAACGAAAACAAACAGACAAACCTGATGCGCAAGCAATCAAAAAAGGGAGGGGGTGGTAGTACAGAACTTGGTGGGGGTAAAAACAAGAAACAAAAAGAAATGGGGTACGAGAGAACAGAATTCAGCATAAGGGGAAAAAAAAGGACGACGAAGACTTGGAGCGCCAGAAATGTTGGAAGAGTGGGTCACGTCACAATAATATTAAATGCACAGAAGACACACACGCAAAGTTAATACATTTTGTGATCGGCGAAAATGGCACTAAATTACATAACGATTGGGCCATAATCGATAAGTCGAAACAAGGACACAAAACACGAGAGAAATTACGAAGAACAATTGGTCAGGCAGCATTTGTCTCATGACAGTGTCAAATGAACATTATGAATAAAATGTAGAGGCTCATGTACGGAACATGCCTGTTTGTCTTAACTTGATAAATTCTTGTACAGTTATGAATATGGTCTGATTGACATTCCGGGAATATTGCGGGATGCCTTTCAATAATATTTCAATAAACTTATAATCAGTTATCAATTGACGAATAATCGTACATCTCCACACAAGGGTCAATGCAACAAATAGTGCTCAGCAGTCTCCCTTGGGTAACCGCACTCACATTTGGGGCAATCCTTGACGGGTGCCGCTGACATAAATCAAAATTCAAATCACTCATACCAATACGCAGTCTGCAATTATGGACTTTTTCAAATCAGTCTATCTCCAAAATAATAATGACATGGTACTTTAAAATCCAACGTTGATTGCAGTAAAGTAATTGACTGACAATTAAGGTTGTATGTGGGGTGCCTAAAATTTGAACTTTTCTTATTCCCGAATATTTTTTGTGGGCGCAGAAGCACGGGGCAAATGGTATTGTTTTTTTCTGGAGGGGGATCAGACAATATAAAACCAATTAGAGGCCGAGTTGCCTGACAGAAAGGCCAATTCTAGCCCCAGTCCATGCCGGTTACATGTACTATGCACACATTTGAGATCGATACCCAACCTTACTGAGCATCAGTTCTTTGCGTTATTTTAATTTTCTTGTTTTTCTTTAAAATAAAAAAGGGAATGGTTTTATTGATGTCATTTTATTATGTCATTATCTAGTCAGCATAAATGACTTTTATGGATACAGGAGAAAGTGTTAAAATGTGAAGATTTCAAGTGTGGTTTGTGGTCATCTGCTTGACCACTTAAAATGTTGTTTCATTTGATGATACGTTTTGTTTGGTGTTCCCGCTTGAATGTGACAGTAAGTTGTACAATGTTACTGTGTGTGTGTGTGTGTGTGTGTGTGTGTGTGTGTGTGTGTGTGTGTGTGTGTGTGTGTGACGGTGTGCGTGCGTGAGTGTGTTTGTGTGTGTTGGTGTACATGTGTGTGTGTGTTTGGTAACCGGCTTTGTACAGCGGGACCACCTTATTTTGTCATGTATTTTTATTCATTCTGGAGCTTTATTAAATAAACTGCCCATTTCAATCACAACTCTGGTCTGGTCTTATTGTCAGTGTTGCATAAATGATTGTATGTGAGCTTGTGAACATACAAAGAAAAAAGAAAGAAACATTCTGTGTCGAAATATCTTGACTAAAAATCAGGCGGAAGACTACACCTGTTGCATTTCCTATTATGCTCAGGCAATTATAACTGAGGGCGGAAGCGACAATGATTCGTTTTCCCCCCAGATAACATTAATTTGTAGAGACGGAAAAGGAACACGCACATTCTGGAACTGATTTGTGTAAATAACTGAGAGGGTGTTTTGTCTGTTTTGTCACGGTGAAACGGTCCTCACACATTTGCAAAGTTCCACAGTTAGGCAGCTGAATTAAAGCATTACATAATGCATAGTGTAAACTCTAGGCCTACTTCAAGGTCTTATTACTTCAAGATGCATACACGTGCTGTTGTATCTGTTAGTGCTTGCCGGACACCAGTGCTGATTAAAATGGCTTAGATTGTTACTAATTTGAAACTACAGTATGTCCTTTTACGTGTTGTGACAATTTTGTTGGTACCGATGATTTATAAAAAGACTTTTATCACAGGTTTATTTCGTATCAAACATTTATACTTACTTTCAAGTTCGAGTATACCTTTACTTCCACGAGGAGAGTCTCTCTGTGTGCGCGCGCGCGCGCGTGAGTGTTTGTGTGTGTGCGTGCGTGCGCGCTTAAAGATTCTTGATTTTGGAACATAAGCAGTTTATCTGTCAGGGAGTTGTGTGTGTTTTCATGGCTGCGTGTTCTTTTCCCTCTCATTCTTCCTCTCGGCAGTCCGGCTTCAGAGTCATTTTGTTCCTCCAGGCTCAAAGCAGAAAGCAGCAATGTTTTAAAACATTCAAAAACAAGGATTGTATGTGAGTGTGAGTCATAATTTTCTTTTAAGAACCGAATCATAGCACCACAAGGTTCAAATATGTGCACAAAGCAAAAATAGTGCAAAGCAAAAATTAGGAAAGCAGCATATGGCCATGACTGGAGACACTGCTTTTTGGATCGATCATTCTGCAGACGTCACACTCTGGAGAAAATAAAGCATGACAGAACTCAGTACTGATGTTCTCTGTAAACCATGATTTACATCTTTTACCTTATTCCATACGACATTGTGAGTTTTGCCGTTGTTTCCCTGATAATAAGTCTCGTACTTAGGCACTGTTTGTTTTTCTTCAGTTAATATTCAGAATTTTGCCATGTTTGTTTTGTTGTTGTTGTTGTGCTTGTTTCTTCTTCTTCTTCGTCGTTCGCTCAGACAGCAACTCCGGAGGCCCTGATGAAGGCTGCTGTACGCCGGAGGCTCTCCATGGGTCCATAGAGTTTGTCCCTCATCGGTGTGTCAGCAGGCCAGGTCTCTGCTCGCAAGTTTTGGTGTGTTGGACAGTCCTGCAGGAAGTGTTCCACTGTCATTGGAGATGTGCCACAGGGGGTTGTGCTTGTTTAATTTAGGTTTGTTGTTGTTTGTTTAAAACACTCAAACATACGCACACATCACACGCACACTTTTACTTTTTAAGTTATAATAAGTATTGCATTCAGCCACTGTTTTTTTCTCCTCAGTTGATATTCTGATTTTTGCCAGTTTTTGTGTAATTTGTTTTTGTTGTGCTTGTTTGATTTAGGTTTGGTGTTGTTTGTCGTTGTTGTTTGTTTAACACACACTCAAACACACACACACACACACTAACCAGACACACACACCACCACCACCACCACCACCACCACCACCACCACAAGAATAGGTTTACACTCACTTTTTCCTCCACGTTTTAAGGGGAGAGGTGGCACGAAAAATTTCTACTGGATGTTTGCACTTTTTCTTGCAATATTTGTACGTATTATCAAGCAAAAACACATAAAAAGACTCATTTGTGCAAAAAAATTGCCTGAGGGTCTTTTTATGGGTAAAAACGCTCGATTTTTGACAAAAAAACATGAAACGGCCTATTCAGCTCTAGCGTGATATTTTAGAAATTTCTGAAGCTAACAACCTCATATTTGTTGTTATGAACTCACAAGTAGCGTTTCTCAGTAGTTACAGAGCATTTTTGTGAGTATCAGCCTTAGTTTCCATAAAAAAAAAAAATTGGCAGACATTATATTTTCGCATGAAAATGCTATGTCAGGCTTTTATTCTAATTCATAAAAAACAAAAAACAAATTTTTTTGAAAAAGCGCTCCTGTAACTACGGGGCGAATTCATTTACAATGATTGGGGTGACAAAATTGGTAGTCTACCACAAGTAGATGAGAAGTGAAGACCTTCGTCGCGTGGTTACCGTCCTTGAAAATCATATTCTGAGAAAATGGTGATTGAAAGTTTGTGAAATGTTTCTGTAAAAAAGATGAAGACAGATGGGCAAATAAAGATGATATGAGTGCTCCTGTATTGTTCACAGACTTCTTGAAATGGTTCAGTTACTTATTCTCCCCCGTCTCCCATCAGTCCAGCTCCGTACACCTCCCCTTCCTGGTCTTCTTGCTGCTCCAGCTGGCGTTGACGACCCGCACATCTTGCCCTACGTGCTGCCACAGCGGCCACAGCTGTTGCTTTCTCTGCTTTCTGAATCCTAACCTTGTCTTTCTTGGCCAAAGCAGCCTCCATGAGATCAGTTATTGGCAAGCTCATGTGGTCCATGACCTGTGCCAGTGCAAAGTTGCCTCTGTTGAACTTCGCAACAGCCTCAGCGGTGGCTGCTTCCACCCGGCCTTTCCCAACAAAGATTTCTTTGGGGCAGTGTCCCCACATGACATTGTGCAGAGACTCGTTACTGTTCTGGGTTTTGCCATGGGCCACGCGCTTGAGAAGAATGGGATTGGTCATTCTTCTGTAGATGGGCAGAACAGCATGCGATACTTCCCTGGACAAGGCGGTGCCGTTGTGCTCTGCGTGTGGAGGTGGTGGTTGCCCTTCTGCCCTGGCTTTTTGAAAAAAGCACCAGGAGGCTGGCCCAGCTGGACATCTGTCATGGTGAGGGTCCTCGTCCGTTGAAGTTACATGGAAGAAAGTGGCCCAGATCGCCTGCTCCATGGCTCGCTGATCTTCAAGGTTGTTGATGATCGCGCTACGGAAGTAGTTTTGCAAGCGTTGGCACTTTTCCTTGGTTAGTCGCCCCTCCCCTCTTCCACCAAGCCTTTCATCCTTTGCTGCCTTGCGGAGAGCTGTGCCCATTCTCTTGGGGAGGTGGTTGGTACATTCCAGCTTGGTGACGGGACGTGTGGGACCGTAGGGCTGAGCTGCAGCCACAGCATTGAAAGCCGTAGAATCTCCGTCCGACAGCATAGTTCTGTACCTGAGGTTGTGACGCTCAACAGACCTGCAGCACAGTAAAAATCAGAAAACCCATTGTGTAGGCAAGCAAATTGTGCACCTCTACTTGCAGAACACAATTTATGAGTTCAGGATTTGCTTATAAAGTTATAAAAGGGGGGGGGGGGGGGTGTTGTGTTACAAAATATTTTCACAGTAGTATTGTTTTGTTCTTGTTTTGTTATAAAAGGCTATAAATGAACTTTGTTATTGTTACTAATTCATAATCGAATCTTCGTGCACTCTCTCTCTCTCTCTCTGTTCTGAACTTCAAAAATTAAAAGATAGGCTATGGTGGGGGTATACAGATTATATTCTTACCTTCCCCATAACTCCAACGCTGCATCCCTCTCCATAGACTTTGCAGATCCCTGGTGGTTGATGCTGCACTCAGCCCGGTGTTGCTGCTCCCATCGCAGTTGTTGGGCAGGGGTCATCTCCTCCAACTTCTCCTTATTCATGGCACATGTGTGGCAGTAGGTGGATTTTACAGAGAAGTCGAGCACCAACCCAGTGAGAACGTCAACCACCACTCCTACACCATAATGTGATGAAAAACCCCTTTTATGCCAGGTGCCATCAAAGGCAACATCTACCCAAAGAATACCGTCATCTTCTTCCCAGGCAGCGTCTTCATCCTCTTCGTCAAACTGGACATCTGCTCTACCTTGAGGAAAGGTCTGCCTGTATGCAACATTTACATGCTCAACAGTTTCCACCAGTGTGACATTTGTTACGGCCAAGATGCTGGCATTGACCTTTTTATCAATTCTTTGATATGAGCTTTTGTTCATCACGGGCATGCCAAACACTGTGCACAGCTTTTCCACACTTGAGTACCCACTGCCAATCTCATGCGAGTATAGGACAATCTGTTTGTTCACGTCAAAGGGAACATTCTTCATGTGGTTGCGGTTGCTCTCTCTAGGTGAAGAAAATTCTGACCGTCTGTACTGGCAGCTGTCACAGCAAAGTGCCAACTCTTGGGACAAGCCCATGGATTCTCCAACGCGTATCGTTAAATGTCCTGCTTCGCATTCCGGGCACTTCACATCCGATAATAGCGAGTTGAGCTGACCACACTCAACGATACACCATGTACGTTTCGGTTCAGCAGGCACATCGGCTGGCACTTGTGCGTTCTGCAAGTCATCGGCACCACTGAATCTTCTTAGCTTCTTCGCAGAGGCAGAAGCACCCTCTATTTCCTGCTGGTTGTCGTGTATATCGCACAACACTGGCCGAGGTTCGACTTGAAGTCGATGAGAAAAATGTGCATCACCTCCACCATCCAAAACGACACACTCCGCTGCGCCAACTTCGCGGGGCGCGTTTTCATCGCCCGTGGACTTTTCTTGTTCGGCTATTCGAGCTAATGCAAGCTGCTTCTTCCTCTTGCCCGATGCCTGCCCCACAAACCTCTTTCTATCGTTGAATTTTGCAGTGAACATTGCTGGCCGACTGATAGACGGTAGTGTAATTCGATCGACAAACCGATGTTGTGTTTACAGCGGATAAGGCCTGTTGCGCATGCGCCAGTAGCCATGGTAAGTTACAATGACCAACCAGAGAAGAGCTCTCATAGATCGACGGTCAATCTTGCAAATCCGGGAATTCCTGTCGCGGATAGTATGCTTGTGCTCTGACAGTTGAGCGAAAATAACGGGCTATTTTGGGGTATTGTTGACGTCACCAGCAAACGGGAATTCCCGATGGATCGTGTCGAGTGCAACGAGTTTGTCTTCTTGGAAGAAAAGTGGCTGTTTCAAGCCCTTGAAAACATCGATTTTTCAGCAAGTTTTCTGACTTTTATCACTCATGCATGTGCACTCACTTTGAAATTCATCACTTTATTGCAAAAAATACGATACAATTGACAAAATAAACATGACACAATGAATCTAGGGTGTTCAAAGTACCTAATATTGCAGGAAACCCAAAACACATTTTGGAAGGATTTTAGTAAAAAAATTCGTGCCACCTCTTCCCTTAATTTTGGCAATATCATTAACCCAGGATTGCAAAGCAGGGATCATTTGTCAATTTCATAACAACGTACATACAATTTCAGCTGGTTACTGCAATAAAATGTGCATCATCACAGGTTTCTGCTGGAATGACAGTGTCTTATGTGTCAACACAAAATACACACACACAAAATGGGTGTGGTGCTGCACGCCCCATAATAGATCCTAACTTCACCCTCTAAACCTCCCTGCAGATGCATGTTCTGTGCACAAAAATAGCCTTTTAAAATATGCAGTATACAAAATAAAAATGCAGACGACATTTCTACATTTGATGGGGGAGTTGTCCTGTATTAGAATTATTTATCAAATAATTAAAGTTAACCAAAGTATATGTAATAAAACCAAGGAGTCCTCTGTTAAGTAGCTCAAAACAATGATCGCAGCCCAGGGTGCTAACACAGTTAGGGTATGTTGTTCAAGACTTGGAAGGTCAAGGTTTTAAAGTATGCTTCAGTAACGGAATCTTATAACAAAGCTAAAACATTTACCACTGAAGCAAAACCATCTCTGAACAATTCAAAATTGTCACACGTACTAGTTTTACATTTTAAGGATCTTGCCAAGTGCATATCTTTTTATTGTGAAAAATTTGTATTGCAAACAAAAGAAAACACAATGTCTTGTGATCTGTAAATGTTCTTGATACTTAATACATTACAGGGAACCTTATAAATTGTTCAAGTGAAGTACTGTACAGCCTATTTAGCTTGTTCGTTTTCTCCCTTTAAGGTAATTTTGTCTCAACAATCATGTTATCTGCTACAAGTCTATAAACTGCTGTAAACCTTTGTAGATTCATGCCCTTCTGTGTGGGCACCTTCTTCTTCTTCCTCTTCAGTGTTCAGTGTTTGCATTTGGATGTGTGCTCTCTGGCCAAGTCTTGTTGCACAGGGGTGGCAAGGAAAGGCCACCCTCTCAGAACGTGTTGCAGAGTCTGTTCTTCCTACCCTAGCCACAGTCCGCTGTAGGTGCAAAACCTATCCTTTTGAGGTGTACCTTCAGACAGCAGTGTCCTGTGCGAAGGCGGAAGATGGCTCTCTGTTCTGTGTGAGTAAAATGGGGATATGGTCTTGAATGAGCTGGTATCTGTCTGTCTTTTTGTTTGTTGATATAGACATCAAAGAAGCTCCAGCACCAGCCAAGTGTTGACTGTTTTCTTTATGCGTAACCTAGTCCTGGCAGCAGCTGTTGTCCATCTGTAAACAAGCAAGATCATTATTATAATATATTGATGGTGTATATGTTTTACCAGAAAGACGAGTAAAATACCACTTAATTTTTGTTTTAGTAATGAGGCATACATGCAGTTGAACGATCATATCTTGTGATATCTGCCCTCTGAAAAAAACCTACTATTCAAAATGTACTTTTACATCTTGTTTTTTTAACTTAGGCTTTTGAAGATCCACATTTACCACCCAAAAGGAGCCTGGCGATACTGGCATGCTTTAATTAAGATGACGTGTTACTCAGAAATAGTGCTTTTAGTTATGCGCTATAGAAATCTCCTTAATAAATAAATAAATACTGGTGGTGGTTCACTGCAAAGCATAACCTGATATGATTTCTTCATAGCACCTGACTGGAAATGAAGTTTCATACAATAAAAACTATACTGCGCCAGATTTACAGCAGTTCTGTTGAATTCACACAGTCAGAAAATTTCAAGGCTGTCCTCAACATTCTATGCTCACACACACACACACACGACTTGACTTCACTTAGGAAGGTTATGTGATGCTTAAATCATCTGTCTTGCCACTATTTCATCACAAGTAACCACTGTGTTTATTGCTGGTATGTGCCGGAGTGGAGGGATAGTCTTACCCCATGTAAAAAAAAAAAAAAAAAAAAAAAAAGCCTGGCAGGTGATCTGAGATGCCTTTAATAACACAAAGCTGCCTCTGTAAACAATTCTGCTTTTACACATGCTATCCCTTAACTTGGATTCATACCAAAAATCAAGCCTAGCTTCATAGGAAACAGAATGTTACTTCAGCATTTAGAATTATGATCTTATTCCATGTACACGCCTTGGCAAATCTGACTCGATCACTACAGCAAGAAGTCAGTGTGTTGATTGTTCATATGTGACCAAGTTGAGGGATGAGCTTATCCTATGTTAAAGCCTGGCCTGAACTGAGACGGTGAAGAGAAGTAGTGTGCCTTTAATGACACAATGCTTTCTTTGTAAGCAATAGATTCAACATCTCAGATCTGGTCAGGCCTATACAAATGCCATCCCTCAACTTTTGTCTGGAAAGGTATTTGCTTTGGTTGCCTAGGAAACTCCAAGTTAAACTAGCAAAATTTAGAACAAGCAATCATAAGTTGCCAATACATCAGCACAGATTTTTTAATGTTCCTAGAAATGAAAGATTGTGTGACATGTGCGATAAAAATGAATTAGGTGATGAGTTTCACTATTTGTTCAGTTGTACCGACGAAAGTATAGTGTCTGAAAGAAGAAAATTAATTAGTCCTTATTACCGATCTCACCCAAATTGTTTAAAATATGAACAGCTAATGAATTGTAAATCTAAGATAAAACTAATGAAGCTAGCAAGATTTGTAGCCCATGTTATGATTTTAGTATGTTAGCGTTATATCTAGTTTCTTTATTGGTATGTATATATGTAATACATGCTTTTGTTTTGTGTTTTTACAAAAGATGCATGGCATAATGGTATTGCCAATTTACTTCAGCTGTATATTATCGTTGTCCGCTTAATGTATACATATTATCTGCCTGATTTCTTACCTGATTTTGTTAAACCTATTTTTCTTTTTGTTTGCATGTATGGAAGTGTATATTGCCAATTTAATTTGGTCGTATAGTATTGTTGTATTTGTCCGCTCAATTTATATACATATATTAACTGTCTGATTTGTTACCTTTTTTTGTGTTAAAGTTATATCTTTGTTTCAAAGCCCTCTGGGCCCAAAACAATAAAATACTTGACTTGACTTGACTTGGTTCATACAAAAATCATGTGCCTGGCTAGAGAGTGGGGATTTGTTGTTCTCTTTTTCGAAATCCAAAATAAGCAAAATCAGGTCTTAAAAAGGAGCAAGTCTTAAAATGGGAGTGAATTTACAGATGTTATGAACAAGAAGTCTGCGTAAACAGGGTCATTGATAGGAAGGAGTCTTAGATTGGGGTGTCTTAAAAGGGGCAGGGGTGGGGTGGTGTGTGTGTGTGTGGGGGGGGGGGGGGGGAGTCCACAGTAATGACCATAAAATAATCAAAATAATACTATTAGTAATCTTATTCTCTACCAAATTTCTAGAGGTCAAGGCAATGATACAGATTTTTTACTTGTGTCACTGTTAGTGTCATTCTATGAATAACAGACCAATAGAAAGAGAGAGAAAGAGAGCTCTGTGGTTTTTTTTTTTACCTGGGTTCATGCTCAGTTGCTTGAAAATTGACTTGTCAGAGGTTCTTCTTCAGCCTTACACCCACATGCAAGAGAACTTGTACCAGATAATGAAATAAGTGAACTTTGAAGTGATTTTTGTAACATTTATGTTTTGTTTCTGGTTTTTGTTGTGAAGTGTTTATGATTGTGTTCTATTCCGTCAATGGCGTCATTCTGGTAATGATGTTGTTATTGCTTTTGTAAAGCGCTTTGTGTGTTCGAAAGCGCTATAGAAATCACCATTATTATTATTATTATTATTATTCATAATTAAAGCCCAATCATGTGGTTTAACCTACCTAGTCTTGAAAAGCCTGTCCGAGGAAACAGAACAAGCACCCTTCCGCAGACCTTCCTAACTGGAGAGTCTTGGTTGTAACCGCACACTTTCTAAAGTAGTCCATAAGCAGTTCCATGTGCCTATGTTTTCACTGGAACCAGCTCCTTTGTGTACCTGTGATCTGGATGAGCTGCAACACATAAAACTTTCATATGAACACTATGTCATAAGTACACCAGTTAGCATACATCAAACACTGAGGAGCATCACAAGATATGTTCTAAGGAGGTAACAACTATTGTCACAAAGTGTTTATGATACAGCCACAGGCACATGGCACTGAGTGGTCAATTGGTGAGGGGGGGGGGGGGGGGGCAGAAGTTCTGCTCAGTCTTGTCTACTGATACAACACTTTGTGGTGGTGTAAGGCAGGGAATCACACCCCAACCACTGGCCCCACCCACCTGGTGTCGAGTGCCTGAGGATACATCAGTCCCAGTCATGGCTGGCCCCCGGTTTGACCACACAACTGCCATGTATGGGTACATTTACTTTACAGTACAGATTAGTTTTCAATAGCAATGACATCATGGACACACACCTGCCCAACACTGACACTGACAGCAAAATCAGCGACCAAACGTGATAAAGAGTAACTAATCGTCACAAACATCAAAATGCTTTGCATTAATTTTCTTGAAGAGGTCATTCTTAACCAGATAATCATTTATAGGCAATTGAAGATTATTATTCCACCTACAGGCTATCACTCCTATGGCTGTTACTTGTAACACATTTCATTTCTTAAAATATGTTTTGTAAAGTACATAGATTTCACTAAAAGGCACATTCCTTCTCATGAAAACAATTTGGCTCACCGTCTCAGATCTGGTAGGGCTTTAAAATGGGATAAGACATGATCTCCAGGGGTCGACACTAACTTATTTGGCCTGGGGCCACACTGGCCCCAGAGATGGAAATTGCTGGGGCGGAAAAAAAAATCTGGGGCCCACTCTCAGTATTCACGTGCGGCAATGCATTGTCTGTTTTTCTTCATCGTACTGAAGCCAGGGAAATTCTTTCAACCATTTGACATTGAAATTACGACAGCGCTTCGCGCTTTTGGCTGCATCGGTTTCCTTTTTTCGTTTCTCTCCACCCTGTTCTTCATCTTCATTGCCATGTCTTTTTACACCAGGGATGTGTCGCCACATTTTGCGTTTGGCATTTGAAGGCGATACTTATCTCTCACGCTAAAGAGCGCAATCTGGGAGTTATTTCCCTTACGACATTGTCCTTCGACGATTTGAATGTGTTTTTTTCTTGACTGCGGCATTGATCGTAACGCAAATTTCAGTGACGACTTTGACTGGCGATTTTTAGTGATTGGCTCTGCTGGCATTAGAATTTTCGGTTTGTCATTGTTGGAATTTATCCTGGGGCGGAGTAGGCCCCAAGCTTCGGCAATGTTTGGGGCGGAACACAAAACTCTGGGGCGTTCCGCCCCCCCGCCCCCGCTAGTGTCGAACCCTGATCTTTTAACTTGTTCACATACCCCAAAAAGTGCGATTGTGTTATGAATAAATGCTGTAAAAGCTACCTGTACTAGTTCATTAAAAAAACAAATCACAAAATGTCACTTCACCACAGCATGCAAACAGTGTGTTTATTTCTGGTATGTGTCTAAAGGCGGAGACAGAAGCACAACACAAAACCCTGTTTTCGACAAAAACACCATCTCAAAACGTCGGGGAAACACATGTTTTTAAAGAGGGGATGTCACATGCGAAACACACAGATGAAGCGGGGTGCGTGTTTTCACAGAAATATTGGTCAGTGTCAGCTTGACCCGTCCAGCTATCGCCCTGTGTTTGAGTTTGTAAACAACACGGCTGGCAGTGCCCACTGATACGGTCAGTGTCCACTGATACGGTCAGTGTCCACTGATACGGTCAGTGTCAACTTGACCCGTCCAGCTACCGCGCTGTGTTTGGGTTTGTAAACAACACGGCTGGCAGCGCCCACTGATATTATTGCCTCTCTTCAATCGTGACAGGATCCATACTCTAGTTAGGATTCATGGGTCCGATACTACCCTGAATCGGTACCACATCTGAGTCTGCCATTTTTTTCTATCTCCGTGGTGCCGGAAACCGAGTCACTTGAGTTGATCGTCCGCGTTCATTGGCTGACTACCAAAACGTGTTTTTAGATTTTAGAGCATGCTCTAAAACCCAAAACACGATGCAAAAACATGAAACAGTGTTTTCTGAAACGCGTTTTGGGGGATGTCACATGGGAAACACGCTGTTTTGTGTTTGTTTTGAAAGGAAACACTGTTTTGTGTTGTGAGTCTGACATGGCCTTAACACAGACACACACACACACACACCATACACACATACACCAAAGCAACACAAAAGCCGAAAACATGCCTACCATCTAAATGAGGATATCCAGTTCCAACTGTCTTCTGCCAATATAACACTGCCAGAGACACCATGGTGTAGAAAGTCAGTTTAAAGAGAGACTACCTGGAAGAAAAATATATATAATAATAATAAAACACCCAGTGCAATAGACATACTTTCTCGTTAAAGGCTTACTTTACTATGTAAAAACATTTTGCTTCACAATCACAGTCTCAGATCTTGTCAGGCTTTTACTTGGGATAAGATCATCCCTCTACTTGGACGCATACCAACATAGATTAGCTTGAATGTTTGTGAAAATATCCCATATTTTGAGTTAACTCACCACAGCAAGCAGTCACTGAATATAATATTTTATTTTTTGGTATGTGGCCAAGATGGGAGACAGTGACCCACACTATAGTGACAAGGCAAGTGGGCCTTTAAATTGTAAACTGTTATATATGTGCATTTTGACTTCTTCATAAATTATAACCCTGATGCAGGCAGTCATCAGTAGTGGTTTAGTACCTAGAATGAGAAAAGAATGAACTTGCAAGAAAGAAACTGAGTCAAAATCAAAATACCCTTTAAATTACATTAGATTCCACGGGGCAGACAGGGTTTGAAGTTAGAAAGCTCTGAAAATAACTCTGCTATTTGAAATTGACTAATAGTATTAACTTAACTTATAACGTCATACATGATACATGATACAAACAAATGAACTAAGGCTTTTGAAGATCCATATCCAATCCTGCTACACAAAGGCACAAGCAGAGGTAGAAATTGCCAGGGTCATTTTCCATCCCCATGTAGCCTGGATTTAATTACTGGCATGTTTTTTTTTTAAAGAGGTGTGTCACTGGTGTGACTGGAGATGGTTCATTCAATGCAGAGCATAATATACCATTGATTTCTTCATGCCATCTGATTTGCCGGTGAATTCACAGGGCGAGAACAATTCAAGACTGGCCTCAACATTTTATGCTGACTGTAAATTGTAATTATATAATATATCCACCCTAGCTAACTGGTACACTAATCACTTGCTCTGGCGGACTTCTTTTTCCAACATCATAAATCTGTTATTTGTACTTTAGCCTTTTGTGGTAAAATATTCTCATTACCAGTTGCACTCACAATCTATTGCTAGTGTATTTTGGAAATGATCAAAAGCCTTACTTGTGTTCTATAACAGCACCATGTCACTGTTGCGGGAAGAATGAGGCAGGGCTTGGTAATAACTGAGACCTGCAAGTAAACAAAACATATTTAGAATCTCATCATGTGTTATTTTGTTATATCTATGTCATGAGGTCTTACATTGCAATAACAAACACACGCATAACTTAACTTAGCAAGGTGTTCTATGTGCTAAGAATAAGAGTAATTTTTTAATGAATTAACGCTGAAGAAGCTACTAGTTGCTTAAACAAATTCATAGCAAAATGTCACTTGATCACCACATCAAGCACACTGCATGTTCATTTCTGGTATGTATGCAAGTGGAGGGATGATCTTGTTCCATGTAAAATCCTAGCTCAGCTGATCTCTCTCAACTTGGATTCATACCACACATTAGGAGCCTGGCTGTTTCTGTTCAGTGGGCATTTCTCCATTTGTTTTATTTGAATGCATTTCTTAAAAAGAACACTTCCTCTGCACAGCAAGCAGTCAGGATGTTATATGAAGTCTTATATCGCGCGCGTATCTCCAGACTCGGACTCAAGGCGCAGGGATTTATTTATGCCGTGTAAGATGGAATTTTTTTTACACAATACATCACGCATTCACATCGACCAGCAGATCGCAGCCATTTCGGCGCATATCCTACTTTTTACGGCCTATTATTCCAAGTCACACGGGTATTTTGGGTGGTCATTTTTATCTTTGCCTTATACAATTTTGCCAGGAAAGACCCTTTTGTCAATCATGGGATCTTTAACGTGCACACCCCAATGTAGTGTACACGAAGGGACCTCGGTTTTTCTTCTCATCTGAAAGACTAGCACTTGAACCCACCACCTAGGTTAGGAAAGGGGGGAGAAAATTGCTAACGCCCTGACCCAGGGTCGAAATCGCAACCTCTCGCTTCTGAGCGCAAGTGCGTTACCACCCGACCACCCAGTCCTTTTTGTTCCAAATCAAACGTTGTTTTGCTCCAACCAAGACTGCAGATCTAGGCAAACATGTGGCATAAAAACTAGATTTGATGACCTTACCCGTACTCACCCTGAAAAGTGCCGATCTAGATTTTGCTATTTTAACAGAGGGGACAGAGGTTGTACCTCTCCTCATGCAGACACCGCATAACAAATATATATGTGTAACAAATCCAGTTGCAACACTGTAGTTTCATGGCTTAATTTCATTGACTGATTGAGTCAGCAGTAGTGAGTACTACATGTCATTATGATCATACCAGTGTCACGTTTCAATATATCACTCAAGGTGATTATGAACCGGTTAATTACTACTAATTAACTAACCACACCACGATCCACTCTCGCAGGCATACAATTAAATAGAGTCAACAAAAGTATAAGTTTCAGACGCCTGTTTATGTATAAACTCTCCACCTCCCTCGAGCCTTCACTCAAAATATGTTCCTTTTACGTTCTCAACACGTAAAAACCCAGTGTTCACTGACAAAATGCCAGTAGTATGTAGAAAATTATAGTAACACGCTGAACCCGTGTAAATACAGTCAAATGAGAATGTTCTGTTCGAAAAGCTCTAGTTCGTGCAGGTGTCCACACCCCACGTTGTCCCTACTCCAATGAAATCATAGATACGAAAAGACAACGGTGGTCAACGGGGTGCGTACGACATGGTGCACTTAGCTTTATCTCTGCTGCTGCTGCTTAGCCGGTATGCTGGTTAGTCGGTTCGCTGGTTAGCCGGTCCGCTGGTTAGCCGGTCCGCTGGTTAGCCGGTCCGCTGGTTAGCCGGTTCGCTGGTTAGCCGGTCCGCTGGTTAGCCGGTCTCCTGGTTAGCGTAGCCTCAACAGTTCCCGCCAGAGTCAGCCGTGCAGATGTTACAGGTACGTAACGAACGAACGAAACGAACGAACGAAACGAAGGAAGGCTGCAAACAGAAAGCATCGGTGCACTAAACATGTCAGCTACCCCTCACCCACCACCTTAAAACATGTCATCTTTAAATATCTCATCGAGCACGTGGGCCTGCACAAAACTGACTTTTTACAACAACAAAACAGCCATTTTCCGTCCTTCTCTCCCTATCTGCAAAAACCATATACAGATTAGTATTTTAGCGTCACAGAGAGTAAATTATGCGCTAACCTGGAAAGAACAACAGAGAGTATTTCATTCCACAACACAGACTCATCAACAGCGTTAAATAATGATTTATTACCTCAAAAGCCTATGATTGTACTCTCAATGGAAGCAAAGTCCGCTTCCTCCCTGGAACAGTCTCTGTTCGTCAACAGTGACCCAAAACGTCCAGAACCCCTTGTCGAATCCTTATGCGAAAGCCATCGCCGACGAAGGAAATTTGACGACTTGTCCTCAGCAAAATACGTGGCAGAGGAAAGGAATAACTTGTGGAAGTTCCCCTAGAGTGCCGAATATAATACTCGGTGAAAAACCATCATACTCTAGTAACTGTGTGTTAGGTCCTTCCCCTTCTGCCGCTGGGTGTCAAGTGTGTCGTCCTTGAGTCTCTGACAGACCACCTAGCCAAATACACGTGACTGACCTTGTCACCAAACCAGTCCAGCTATACACAGTTTTGCCTCCCCAAGCAGGAAAAAGACACGAGAAACTCAATCCCTGAAAATCCCGTGCGCGCTGTCAGCGAAAAAAACCGTCAGCCCTATGACAGCAGAAACCTGCACTGTGAAGCTCGTGCGTTTCAAAACATCCGTGCTCGGGAGCACTGTCAGCAAAAACTCTGCTGTGTCCAATATCACGCACAGGCGCTTTCTATCATACATTGACCCAGAACAGGCACTCCACTGAGTGACGCTTTCTTGGTCTCTGTCACCCGATCGTGACACACCTCCCCTCTTCAAGACGAAACCTCGGTTTCGCTCACAGTCATGTTCTCCTCTACAGCCCGAGAGAGAAAGTCAGCTCCAACATTGTTGGCGCCCGGAATGACGCGTACCGTGAATTGGTACGGTTGGAGAATCAACGCCCAGCGCATAAGTCTGGCGTTTGCCAACCTTGCAACCTGAAGATATTGCAGAGGTTGATGGTCCGTCTCCAGACAGAAAGGTCGTCCGTACAGGTACGCTTCGAACTTCTGGATGCCCCAGACAATGGCGAGACACTCGCGTTCAACCGTTGCATACGCTGCCTCGGCCGAGGTCAGCTTACGGCTGGCGAAGCAAACAGGGTGCAAAAACCCCTCTGTCTCCTGAAGCAACACTGCCCCAAGTCCCTTCCCTGAAGCGTCTGTCCTCAGCACGAAGTCCTTGTTCAGGTCTGGTAGTCGGAGAATAGGCTGACTGGTGAGTCGCCTCTTCAGGGTGTTGAATGCGGAGCTACATTCCTCAGTCCACACTACAACGGTCGGTTGTAGTTTCTTGGTAAGGTTGGTCAGTGGTAGAGCGATTTCGGCAAAGTGCGGGATGAAGCGTCTATAGAAGCTGGCTAGGCCCAGGAAAGACCTGACTTCTTTCTTCGTGCGCGGTGGCTCCGCCTCCCGAATCTTCTGGATCTTGTCGTCCTCTGGAACGAGCAATCCCTCGCCGACAACATGACCCAGGAAAGACAATTCCCGGAATCCCAAGTAGCACTTGGACGGTTTAGCTCCCAGATTTCCGTCCTTCAACCTTCCGAACACGTCGCGCAGGGCGTCGAGATGTTCAGTCCATGTCTCTGTCGCGATCAGCACATCGTCGATGAAACTGCTGATGTCCTCGCGCTTCAATGGTTCCAAAAGTTTCCTCATCATGCGAGTGAAGACGGCACCTGCATTCTGTAGACCAAAAGGCATGACTGTCCACTGGAACTGGCCGAATGGAGTGGTAAATGCAGTCTTTGGGCGGTCTTCCTCGGCAACTGGGATTTGCCAGTATCCCTTGGTGAGGTCCAGTTTGGAAAAGTACTTGGCCTTGGCCAAGTGACTGAAGAGGTAGTCCACATCAGGCATGGGTTCCGCGTCAAACGCCGTAATCTTGTTCAGCTTCCGGTAGTCAACACAGAACCTGACGCGTCCATCCTTCTTCTTTACAAGCACAATTGGTGAACTGTAGGGAGAGTTCGCTGGCTCGATGACGCCCAACTTCGTCATGTCGGCGATTTCCTTCCTGACCACCTCCTTCTGGGCATGAGGCATGGGATACTGCTTCGTCCTCACTGGCTGTTTCTCCAGCAAGTCGAAGGTAAACTCCTCTAGATGCGTCTGAAGTGGTATGTCTGTAAGGACCCGTGCTGCATCCTTCAGGATCTCTTGCAGGTCCGCCTGCTGGTCGTCCCCAAGATCAGGTGAGATGTGCACGTCCGTGAGATCCTCACTAGCCTCCAGCGGACAAACTGGTACCCGTCCTCCTCCCTGTTCTTCCGTTGTCTCGTCCATCACGACAGCAACTGCTTCTGTCACTTTGTCCTTTTCCCCGTAGGCAGTCCTCTCTATGTAGGCGCGCAGCAGGTTGGCGTGGTACAGGCGTGCTTTCCCGTTCATGACGATCCTGTAGTCGTTTTGGCCCACTTTCGCTGTCACCTCAAAAGGTCCTTGCCACTGCAGTTGTAGCTTGTTGTGTTTGACAGGTAGAAGTAGCAACACCCGTTCTCCAATCTTGAAGCTGCGCGGCCGTGCCTTGCGGTCGAATCCTCGCGCGTAACGCTGTGCTGCTCTTCCCAGGTTCTCTTGAGCCAATTTGCAGGTCTCTTCAATCCTGTTCCTGAGTTCTACGATGTAGGTCGCTGTCGTCTGCACCTCCTCGTCAGCTTCTTCGTCCGTCCAAGCTTGACGCAGGATAGCCATGGGACCGCGTACCTGTCTGCCGTACAACAACTCAAATGGGGAAAAACCCAAGCTCTCCTGAGGAACCTCGCGGTATGCAAAAAGCAATGCTGGGATGTACCTGTCCCACGTGCGTGGTTTCTCCTGAGCTAGTTTCCTCAGCATGGTCTTCAAGGTGCCATTGAACCTTTCCACCAGTCCGTTGCACTGAGCATGGTAAGGAGTGGTGAAGTGCTGCTCCAGTGATAGCAGTCGTGCTGCCTCCGCCATCACTCCTCCCGTGAACTGCGTGCCTCTGTCGGTGAGTACCTCTGATGGAATTCCCAGCCGGGACCACATAGTAACCAGAGCCTCAGCTACTCGCGTGGCTTCAATCGATTTCAGAGGGATCGCCTCTGGGTATCGAGTAGCGTAGTCCACCATGGTCAAAATGTATCTGTTTCCGTCCTCAGACGCAGGCAAGATGGGCCCGATGATGTCCACTGCCACCCGACGAAAGGGTTCGTCGATGAGCGGCATCTTCTCTAAGGGGACCTTCCTCACCCTTCCTTTGGCAACCACCTTCTGGCACTTATCGCAGGACGCACAGAAACGTCGGACATCCGTGCAGATGCCTGGCCAGTAAAAGTGGCGCCAGACACGATCCGTGGTCTTCTTGGTACCAAGATGACCTCCCAGAATCGAGTCGTGTGCCGTTGCCATGACACCCTCGCGAAACTCGCGAGGCACGACAACCTGTTTGAATGTACCTTCTTGGTTGCTGAACTCACGGTAGAGCAACTTCTTGTCCCTGAGGAACTTTGACCTCCCATGCTTCCCGCTCAGCTTCACCTTCCCCGACTTCGCGTGCTCCCGAGGAGTAGCTAAGGTCGGGTCAGAATCCTGAGCCTTCGCGAGAAGCGCGGGGGTCACGTTCCCCAGGGCAGCTCGTGCAGCAGGTAGGGGTTTGAGAGGTTTGTCCTCTCGCTCCGCCTGTGCCCGCGTGAGCACTGAAATGACGTCGGGAGACCGATAAACGGGAACCTCCCTGGTGACGCCGTCCACAAACTGAACCCGGTTTCCAATGAGCAGGTCGCATGGAGGATCGTCCATGACGACGGCCACAATGGTCCCCGTGAACAACGGGGTTACGACCTTGATCACTGCCGTGTTCAAGTCGTAAGCGTGAGATGCCTCGGCCATTCTCACCCTGATGCTGTCTCCTGTGTAGGCCATAGCTGGAACTAGACTCGCCCGAACCACTATCATGTCTGCCCCTGTGTCCCGCAGACCTTCGCCCTTCACTCCGTTAACGTAGACGTTGCAGTGGGGCTGGAAATGTTTCCTGGAGCACGGAACGCAGAGTTGTGGGATGGTGCATGAGCTCGTGACGTCCCTGAACTCCTCACTGCCAACGAAGTGAACGCCCTTCTGGTCAGCCTGTCTCTTGTGGCAGTCCTTCTTCACGTGGCCCCGCTTGTTGCAGTAGTAACACTGGATGTCAGTTCTGGAACTCGATCCCTTGTGTCCCTGATCGTCCTTCCCGTCCTTGGGTCCTGAAGAACCCGAATTTCCCGTTTTTCCTGGCCGTGAGCCTGAAGATTTGCCGGAGATCGCCTGGGCGTCCTCGTGCACTCTGATCCAGTCGGCTGCCTCCTGAGTAGTCTTGGGCTGGTGCTCCTGCACGAAGGTCACCACCTCAGGTCGCAGGCTGGACATCAGTTGTTCCATGACTATGAGGTCGGCAAGGTCGTTGACGGTCCAGTCCTTTTCGGCCATCTCCACCCAGCGCCGCAGGTAGAGGTTAAGGCGTGCCACAAACTGATGACTCAGCTCGCCGCTCAGTCTCTTGCTGTTACGCAGACGTCGTCTGTAGGCTTCAGCAGTCAGGTTAAAGCGCTGGAGTAACGCCTTCTTAAGTGCCTGATAGTCTCTCGCCTCGTCGTCCTCCAAAGCGTTGTAGAGCTGCAATGCGCGTCCCTTTAAGCAGGTGCTAAGGCGGCTAGCCCACGTGGCCTCTTCCCACTTCTGGTCAGATGCAATGCGCTCAAACCGGCGTAAAAAGTCGTCGAGCTCGTCCTTGTCATCGTCGAACGTCGGCAGTCTCGTACGGTCGGCAACAAACGTCGGCGCGCTAGCCTGAGTGAGCGTACCCTTCTCGGCCTGTAGCCTAGCTAGCTCTAGCTGGTGATCGCGATCCGCCTGTTCCTTCCGGTCTAGTCTGTCACGTTCGTCTTTCTTTTCCTGTCTGTCAAGTTCGGCCTGTCGTTCGGCCTGTCGTTCCTGTCTCTCAAGCTCGTCTTTCTTATCCTGTCGGTCACGTTCGGCCTGTCGTTCCTGTCTCTCAAGTTCAGCCTGTTCTTTCTCTTTCCGTTCCTGTCTGTCACGTTCGTCTTTCTTGTCCTGTCTGTCCCGTTCGGCCTGTCGTTCTTGTCTGTCAAGCTCTTCTTTTCTCGTCTGTCGCTCTATGTCTTCTTTACGTTCTAACTCCTTGCGCTTAAGCAAACTACGCGCTCTAACGCGTGCGTCTCGCTCTGTCTGTTCCTCACTGCCAGGAGTCTCGAAAGTTATTCTCCTCGTCGGAGATCCCCCTGTAGCCATGGTTAGTTTTAGCAAAGCTTTATTACAAAAGTAAGTCTAACGCAGCTATAGCTAGAACACGCGGTGATGAAAGCGGTGGATACAAAAATCCAGCAACCGAAAATGCAGAAAAAAAATCCAAACAGTGTAGAACAAAACGCGTAGCCTACTTTATGGCTGCTTTTTGCGGTAAAACAAAATGTTTCCCACAGCCGTGGCCTATTTTATCGGCTGTTTTTTGCGGTGAAACAGAGTGTCTCCCACAGCCTTGGTTAGGACAGAAGTCCTCGGACCCTTCCCCCCCAAAATTCCAACAAAGTCAAAATATGGAGAAAAATCCAAGTAAAACAAGACGGTAGAAATGTAACCTGTTACAGAATGCGAGACAATGTAGAGAAAACTGAGTAAAACGAATAACAAATCCGCTAACCCCGCTCAGCTCTCTGCAACGGAAAACTCTGAACGTACAACAACAAAGATTCACAAACAAAGGAAAGGGAAGTAATCACAGTTAGCGCATACAATAACTCACAAATTACAATTTACATTTCCTGCAAGATGTGAATCGCTTAAGGTGTGGTATATGATCAAAACTATACAAAAAAGGGTAGCACCAAGCAGAAAATAAGTCGAGCACTGACGAGATTATCTGCTCTTAGTTATCCTTAATTGGTGGGTCTTTATCAGTTGGAAATTAACTGAGTAAATCCCGGCTTGGCCCCCACGTGTCACGTTTCAATATATCACTCAAGGTGATTATGAACCGGTTAATTACTACTAATTAACTAACCACACCACGATCCACTCTCGCAGGCATACAATTAAATAGAGTCAACAAAAGTATAAGTTTCAGACGCCTGTTTATGTATAAACTCTCCACCTCCCTCGAGCCTTCACTCAAAATATGTTCCTTTTACGTTCTCAACACGTAAAAACCCAGTGTTCACTGACAAAATGCCAGTAGTATGTAGAAAATTATAGTAACACGCTGAACCCGTGTAAATACAGTCAAATGAGAATGTTCTGTTCGAAAAGCTCTAGTTCGTGCAGGTGTCCACACCCCACGTTGTCCCTACTCCAATGAAATCATAGATACGAAAAGACAACGGTGGTCAACGGGGTGCGTACGACATGGTGCACTTAGCTTTATCTCTGCTGCTGCTGCTTAGCCGGTATGCTGGTTAGTCGGTTCGCTGGTTAGCCGGTCCGCTGGTTAGCCGGTCCGCTGGTTAGCCGGTCCGCTGGTTAGCCGGTTCGCTGGTTAGCCGGTCCGCTGGTTAGCCGGTCTCCTGGTTAGCGTAGCCTCAACAGTTCCCGCCAGAGTCAGCCGTGCAGATGTTACAGGTACGTAACGAACGAACGAAACGAACGAACGAAACGAAGGAAGGCTGCAAACAGAAAGCATCGGTGCACTAAACATGTCAGCTACCCCTCACCCACCACCTTAAAACATGTCATCTTTAAATATCTCATCGAGCACGTGGGCCTGCACAAAACTGACTTTTTACAACAACAAAACAGCCATTTTCCGTCCTTCTCTCCCTATCTGCAAAAACCATATACAGATTAGTATTTTAGCGTCACAGAGAGTAAATTATGCGCTAACCTGGAAAGAACAACAGAGAGTATTTCATTCCACAACACAGACTCATCAACAGCGTTAAATAATGATTTATTACCTCAAAAGCCTATGATTGTACTCTCAATGGAAGCAAAGTCCGCTTCCTCCCTGGAACAGTCTCTGTTCGTCAACAGTGACCCAAAACGTCCAGAACCCCTTGTCGAATCCTTATGCGAAAGCCATCGCCGACGAAGGAAATTTGACGACTTGTCCTCAGCAAAATACGTGGCAGAGGAAAGGAATAACTTGTGGAAGTTCCCCTAGAGTGCCGAATATAATACTCGGTGAAAAACCATCATACTCTAGTAACTGTGTGTTAGGTCCTTCCCCTTCTGCCGCTGGGTGTCAAGTGTGTCGTCCTTGAGTCTCTGACAGACCACCTAGCCAAATACACGTGACTGACCTTGTCACCAAACCAGTCCAGCTATACACAGTTTTGCCTCCCCAAGCAGGAAAAAGACACGAGAAACTCAATCCCTGAAAATCCCGTGCGCGCTGTCAGCGAAAAAAACCGTCAGCCCTATGACAGCAGAAACCTGCACTGTGAAGCTCGTGCGTTTCAAAACATCCGTGCTCGGGAGCACTGTCAGCAAAAACTCTGCTGTGTCCAATATCACGCACAGGCGCTTTCTATCATACATTGACCCAGAACAGGCACTCCACTGAGTGACGCTTTCTTGGTCTCTGTCACCCGATCGTGACACCAGTATTAGTGAGTATTACAATTGGAGCAATCTGCAGAATTGTTACCAATACATCATCATAACAGGAATTCCTCAGTGCATGAGACATTGGTGTGTAGACATTTATAGATCTTTAAAACATTCAATGAGTCATGGGACTAAAAACTGCTAAAGCCTTATGTGGCAACATCACAAACAAAATTAACCAACCCCAAATTATGTCAACCTCATGGCCCTTGTACTTGTAGTTCAAGTTGTACTGTTGTACTAGCCAACAGACATAACAAGGAACTTAGCTCAGTAGGTGTTGATTGCTCTGCGTCATTATCAATATCATGATGCTGAGAGTCGAAATGCAGTTCAAACACAGACAGAACAAAATGGAATCTTTGAGTTTGAAATTGAATGAAAAAAAAAAAGTAATTTGTAAATTGTATGGTCATGGTGTAGAAGTTTTGAACTTTAGCGTTGTAAATTCATTGCTCCGAATCAACTGCAATCTAACCCTCCGATTTATGTCCTAAGTCATTTACATACCTTTGGAATTTTAAGGAATGGGTATAACGTCCTTTCATCTAATGATCTAGTCTACTTTGGGATTTTGCCCAGTCGCCGTCACCGTCTCCCAGTCCTTGACCTACTTGGAGTCCTTGCTGGGTTGAATCGGCTGAGGAGCGAACCCATGACGACTCGCAACGCGTGGAACCAGAAGAGGAATCTAGGTTTATTTTGCGTGTTTTGGGCCTGCCGACCCTACTTGTACTGTAGTCGATCCACAACCGGCACGAAGCTTCTTTTCGCAGGGCGAAACCGCCCCACTCGTGACTTCATCCGATGTCCGCCATGTTTCAAGTGACAAAAAAGTAGAAACGATCTAACAAATAACTTTCATTTCAAGCACAGTCAAAAAAAAAATTAAAAAAGTACAAAAGAAGGGGTGGAGAAAATGGCATTATCTAGACAGATTCAACTCGGATAAACTAAGAGGGACTTATAACTACTGAAGATTGAGAGCACAGCGGACGTCCTGTAAATTCCCGATCCATTTTTTCCCCTTCCCATTTCGGTATACTGTTCTCTGCTTGTAACGCTACGCAACAGGATAAGAGATATCCTGAGGGTATAAGTGATACTCCCACATACGTTGCACAAGCATAATTTGACGTTACCTTATATACGGTCCAACCGGTGTGCAATGGGTGCACCGAGGGAGGGAGAGAGAGAGAGAGAGAGAGAGAGAGAGAGAGAGAGAGAGAGAGAGAGAGAGAGAGAGAGAAACAGACCGACAGAGAGACAGACAGCCAGACTGACAGACAGAGACGGAGATAGAGAGAAAAAGTCAAATACTGAGACAGACAGACAGACAGACATATAGAGACAGAGAAAACAAGAGCAATGCCGGTATGAGAGCAAGAGAGAGAGAGAGAGAGAGAGAGAGAGAGAGAGAGAGAGAGAGGAGTTGGGAAGAAACAGACAGGGAAGTACTGTTCTATCCGATGTGAAAGGGCAGGGTCTTTTCACGCTTGAGACGGTCGGCCGCGATGTCTGTGAGGACTTGTGAAGTATGAATGAGATCCCTCGCCCTCTTCCCAATCTTTCTATTAGGTTGGACACCGCTTAGCGTCTAATGAAATCTGCTACCGCTGTAGTTGCTGTAGCTATCGATGTGTCCATGTTAAAGGGATATCGTCCGAATGTGACAGTGTTTCTTTCATATAAACAACGAAATGAAAATGACTGTGGGTGAGTTGAACAAAGTTAAACTTCTTCTTCGTCGTCGTTCACTAATTGTGATTTGCGTGATGCAGCGCTTTTTGGCACCCAGGGGGTCCCGCATCTCCGACTTCGGCCTTGGACGTTGGTCAGGGGTCCCTCCCCTAGACCAATTGCCTTCCTGGGCTGTTGAGCTTGGTCTGCCCGTGGTTCTATTTCGGAGTTTTTCTTCTCCTAGACTGGTTACCTGCCAGGGTTGACGAGTCCAGTCTACCCGTTTGGAGGTTGCTGAGATGACCGCTTGTGCCCTTGGGCCTCTGTGCCATCACACCGGTACTGTCCAGCACACCTCCGTCTTCACCAGAGCCCCGTTAGCCAGCAACCAACCTGTCCGCCAAGGGAGAGCCCTACCAGTATACTTCTCACAATGAAAAATCACCCCCATGTTTTAGGGACAGTGAGATTTCAGCGATTTTCTTCCGACGGCATAGCTTGGTTCTGTTTCACCACCATACCACGATGAGGAGGGGATGGTCTTTATGGTGGAACAAAGTTAAACAATAAAAATAAAGAATTCTGTACTCACCAATACAAGGACAGCACACACAAAAGCTATGTCGATTTTGTAGATGTTTCTTTCGTTTAAAACGCCACTAAAGTATTGTGGAAAAAAGTCAGATGATCATGCTGCCTTATCCCGCTACCCTCTCTCTGTTGGGTTTGTGCCTGAAGAAATCTGCTACCGCTGTGGTAGCTGTAGCTATCGATGTGTCGATGTTAAAGGGATGTCGTCCGTTTGTGACAGTGTTTCTTTCGTTTAAAACGCCACTAAAGTATTGTGATAAAAGTCAGATGATCATGCTGCCTTATCCCGCTACACTCTCTCTATTGGGTTTGCGCCAAAAGAAATCTGCTACCGCTGTGGTAACTGAAGCTATCGATATGTGTCGATGTTGAAGGGATATCGTCCGTTTGTGACAGTGTTTCTTTCGTTTAAAACGCCACTAAAGTGTTGTGGAAAAAGTCAGATGATCATGCTGCCTTGTACCCTCTCTCTATTGGGTTTGCGTCTTAAGAAATGTGCTACCGCTGTAGTTGATGTAAATATCGATTTGTCAATGATGTGTGGATGGTAAAGGGATATCGTCCGCTCATACAAAAGTGTTTCTTTCTTTCATGTAAATCCAAAAACAAAGAGACTGCCAACGTTCCAAAATTCAGAATAAAAAAACAAGAAAGGTAATATTTTGTCAATAACAAACGTTCCAACAACCTACCTTTCTGGTTTTTGATTCTTTCATGTAAGTTATATTTCGCGAAATCAATAAGATGATGATGCTGGCTTATCCTGTTCCCCTCTCTCTCTATCGGGGTAGCGTCTATTCAAATTCGCTACCGCTGTAGTAGCTGTGTTATTGATTTGTCTTTGTGAACGGGATTATCTTCCGCTCATACAAGTGTATCTTTCCTTCAAAACACCAGATCTGTAAGATGATCAGGCTGCCTCATCATGTTACCCCCCCCCCTCCCCCTCTTTCTCTCTGTCATTCTCTCTCATTCTCTGTCTGTCTCTCTGTCTGTCTCTCTTTCTCTCGCTATCTTTCTCTCTCTCTCCTTCTCTCTCTCTCTCTTTTCTCTCACTCTCACTCTCTCTCTCTCTCTCTCTCTCTCTCTCTCTCTCTCTCTCTCTCTCTCTCTCTCTCTCTCTCTGGGTTTGCGTCTAATGAAATCAGCTACGACGAAGTTGCTGTAGCTATTCATGTGTTCAAATCGTCCGCTCAAAACAGTATTTCTTTCCTTCAAATTAAACATATTTCGAAATTGGTAAGATGATCATGCTCCCGCATCCTGTTAAGTCTCTTTATTGGGTTTACATCCAGTAAAATATGATAGCGCTGTAGCTTTAGTTGCTGTAGCTATCGATGGGTCTCTGTTACAAGGACATTGTCTGTAGAAATGTTTTGTTCAAAGTTACTCCCCTTTGTGTAAATTTAATCAACGACCTACTCCTATAGCTCATTTCGGTACAAAGCTCTACTTTGCCAAATTTACTAAAGAAAAATCATATAATTCGAAAACCTCAAAAGCGAAAGACTTTCAACACGGCCACCGATTATGTCCAGGCTTTAAAGCCTGTCCTTAACTGGGCGAAGTCGACTACGAGAAGTATACTTCGCGAAGCTGGCCGCACTTAGCTTTAGTACTAAGTTTTCGGTAAAAAGACTTCGCGAAGACTTCGCGAAGTCGACTTTGGGCTCAAGGACCGCCTTTACGCTTGACAAGAGCATCCTTCCACTTGGACACATAGCGACAATCTAGAGACTAGTTACTGTCTGGGGAGTGGGACCTTTTTTGATCAATTAATTTGTAATTAACACCAATGGCAGTCAGCAAAATGTCCAATTATGCTAGGTAAGCTTTTATCCCATGTAAACCATCATTATAGTACTTGGGTAAATGGGGTCCTGATTTGGCCTATTATGGTCCGCTGGACCCGAAAAGCAATAGCTAACTAACTGACTAACTAACTTGGGTAAATAAGTCAAGTGGTCCTTTTGTGACTTGGGGAGTTGCTTTAAGGCGTTTGAAGTATACGCCATAATCCTTTCGCGGGCAAAACAAAGAAGAGGCGGCACGTTCTTCGTCTCCAAGTCTTCGAAAATAAGGTTGATGGTTTTCAAGTACAAATCGTCGTTTCTCTTTGGCAATAAAAATAAGATACAGCCGAACTTGCCCTTGCGACCATCTCTTGATAACGATCCCTTGCCCTTTGTGACCAGGCGACGAGATTCTTTCTTATATAATTTATCTTTCCATAACGGCCACTTGTCTTAAATGAACATTTTCATGATCAGTTGGGCTGGCCCTTGGGTTATAGACAGGCTCGACTGTACCTTCCTTCCCATGTAAGCGACCATGCAGACCAAAAACAGTTAGACTGCTAACGTTCCACTGGGTCGACTGTACCGTCCTTTCCATGTCAGCGACCATGCAGACCAAGATCAGATAGACTGCTAACGTTCCATTGGGTCGACTGTACCGTCCTTTCCATGTCAGCGACCATGCAGACCAAGATCAGATAGACTGCTAACGTTCCACTGGGTCGACTGTACCGTCCTTTCCATGTCAGCGACCATGCAGACCAAGATCAGATAGACTGCTAACGTTCCACTGGGTCGACTGTACCGTCCTTTCCATGTCAGCGACCATGCAGACCAAGATCAGATAGACTGCTAACGTTCCACTGGGTCGACTGTACCGTCCTTTCCATGTCAGCGACCATGCAGACCAAGATCAGATAGACTGCTAACGTTCCACTGGGTCGACTGTACCGTCCTTTCCATGTCAGCGACCATGCAGACCAAGATCAGATAGACTGCTAACGTTCCACTGGGTCGACTGTACCGACCTTTCCATGTCAGCGACCATGCAGACCAAGATCAGATAGACTGCTAACGTTCCATTGGGTCGACGTACTGTAAATGTAACGTTTTGTTTTAAATTTTGTCAATAATTATAAACGTTCCAATAAACTACAATTCTATTCTTTATACCATGCACACCAACACTGGTCGTTCCAGGATGTACACGGAAAAAGAGCATCCTTCTATTTGTATGCGGACCGATAATAAACAGCCTGAGTATAGCTTCTGTGCAAAGTGGAACTTTTTGTTTGCTGAATTAATTATACAGATTGGCGCAGGTGTCTTCAGCAAGACATCCCCACCGTGCAATCAAAAGCATCTACACTGTATATTTTGTTTGAATAGTCAGCTTCCTGCGCAGTTTTTGCACAGTAAATTTAATTTCGGAGATTGACATGGCTGTGCGTGATTAAATTAATTCAGAAGAAAAAATTTCAAAAAACATCAGATTGTGCTCTGAAAGTAGCAACGCTGTACTTTTTTTTCATCTCAAAAATGTCAACCGCGGCCTGTCTGATTCGTGTGCGGAAGATGGATTGCTTTTGCTAATTTAATTTCAGACATTGACATGGAAGTCATTGATGAAATTAATTCATACACACACACACACACACACACACACTCTCTCTCTCTCACACACTCTCTCACACACACACACACACTCTCTCTCTCTCTCTCTCTCTCTCTCTCTCTCTCTCTCTTACTATTCACTGAAATCAGCAAGACTGTACTGTTGTGTGTTGACGTGGAAGAATATTCCTCTACAGAATTACGGCCTATAAATAGTTCTATAGTGGTTTACAACAACATGATACACACAAGAAGCAATGTATCTTTTTACACTCCGCACGTGCCGCTCGTCTCTGGCACAGAACGCGTGTGTGCAATCACAAATCACAACAGGTCAAGTAGAAGACGGGGGCTGAAAGTGTTAAGTGTCTTTCTTGTTTTTGTTGTTCGTTTTCTTGCGAAGAAAGTGCAAGGTCCGTGTGGGTGATGTTATTGTGTGTGGGGGGTGGGAAGGGGTTGGGGTTGGGGACGTGGCTGGTGTGTGTGTGTGTGTGTGTGTGTTTGTGTTTGTGTGTGTTTGTCTGCTTGTGTGTCCGCTTGTGTGTCCGCGTGTGTGTACGCGTGACTGAAGATTTTTGTGAGAAACAGAGATTCTTTATTTTCCAACAGTCCAATAACAGGTTGTGTGTGTGTGTCTGTGTGGCAAGGAATGGCTGGCTCTGTAGTGTCTGGAAATACTTTTTTTTTGGGACAAATAACCGCTTCGCGACCTTCTTCCTGGACAATCTCAAGCCTACCCAGAGTGATGCTCTGCCCAACAAAAATGATGTCTTGCAAAGGATCGAGAGGGGCGAAACTGGTACTTCACAAACAGAAATAAGACCAAAACAAAAAAGAGATCCTATTCAAATGAGAGAAAAAAGAGAGAAAAAAGAATACACAAAGGAAGGCAAACAAGGATTAAGATAACAAAAACAAGAAATATAAAGAAATAAAAAATAAAAAACACGAAGAAAAAGCAATTTCAATCTTAGAACTGATGCTTTTCAAGTCTTCCGATACAATGACAACCTCATGTGTCATATTTCTTCAAATCTCATTAAACGGGGCCTCTTCTCGTTTTTAGCCTGACGGTGAAGACGTCGATTGTATTTTTAATCTGAACTTTAACAAGGAAGAAAATGAAGGAAAACAGAAAAAGAAGACGTGCTGGGGTCAAGAACTGGTTTCGCAATGCAATAAGCCTTTTGAGTTCAACGTACAAAATGTCAAAGTAGGTTAATTTCTAAGTTGGGCGTAGCTTACGATAAGAGTACAAGTTCTCTGGTAAAGCTCATTCATTGATGTCATAGGGATTCGTCGAGAGTTTTAAAAATTATTCCAAGAATAATATCAAATCCTTTTCGCGTCTGATTGTTCGAAGTCCTATGTTTCGGTCATTAAAGGTACAGTTCTTTGCGCATTCAAATGCGCAACCCCCCCTCGGGCTATCAGCCGTGCTTCAGGCATCTAAAAAAGATAACAAGGTTCTTTGACTTTTCTGCAAGGGGCCGAAAACTGCGTTTTTGCGAAGAATTATTTTTTAAGATTGTCCTGGCAGGTTATCGTAATACGGAAAAAGACGAAGAAAGCGAGGCGGAATTGCCCGATCAGGTTCTGCACACTGAGTTAATAACGTCAAACGCCAACATGGAGGTCGACTTGTGTCGACGACAGCGAGTGGTTTTTTTCCTTCTATATTCTGTTGTTTCTAAGAGGAGAACATTTGTCCCAAAGAAGACATCTCGTTCGACGAGAAGTGATGAAGTTCCTCGTGTAGAGTTGTCGTTTTGGCGCCTCCTGTCGGCAAAACGCTGCATCGCCAAAAACGTGTTCAAATTAGGAGAAAGTTGACGCCACGGGTTGCCTAAAACTGCCAAAACTTGTTTTTATTGTTGTTGCCATTTCGGCAAATTAACAGAAGAATATAAATCCTTGTAACAGCCCTGCTTTTGCCGCCGCTAGTTTCCATGTATATGTGACTTTCTGTTTGGTTAACGTTCTTTCTCTGTTTCTCTGTCTCTGTCTCTATCTCTATACCTCCTCTGTCTCTCTGTCTCTCAATGCCTGTTTATGTATGTCTCTGCCTGTCTCTGTGTCTCTCTCTGTATGCGCGCGCGCGCGCGTGTGTGTGTGTGTGTGTGTGTGTATGTGTGTTTGTGTGTGTGTGTGTTTGTGTGTGTGTGTGTGTGTGTGTGTCTCTCTCTCTATGTGTCTAAGTCTATCTGTCTCTCTGTCTGTCCGTCTCTCTCTCTCTCTCTCTCTCTCTCTCTCTCTCTCTCTCTCTCTGTCTATGTCTTTCTCTATATCTATCTGTCATCTCTCTCTCTCTCTCTCTCTCTCTCTCTCTCTCTCTCTCTCTCTCCCCTCTCTTTCGCTCGTTGTTTGTTTCTCTCTGTCTCTCTGTCTCTCTCTCTCTGTCTTTCTGTCTGTCTGTCTGTCTGTCTGTCTGTCCGTCTGGCTCTTTCTCTCTCTCTCTCTCTCTCTCTCTCTCTCTCTCTCTCTCTCTCTCTCTCTCTCTCTCTCTTTAATCCGGTGTCAGCGTGCCCGGTGCACTTTCCGACCTCCTTGTTTGAAGCTAATTGAATGACAATTATCTCAGTCGCTTTTTGGCACTTTCCGATTCGTCGTGTCGTCGTCAATGTAAAATATGACCGTGATTTACATAAACCATGAAATCTGTGCGCACCTGTTTTTATTTAGAAGACATTTTCAATCTCCTTCTCTTCTGGTGCAAATGAGTAACAATGCACATTGCACATTGGGATTTTTTTTTCGGAGCAGCGCAAACCTCTTTTGTTATTTTTCTTTCCCTTAACTGTCAGCGTAACTTATCCCAAACTCTCGAGCTGGAGACGTTGCATTCGGACATTTTTAGAGTTTTCCTCCAAGTGTCGGTTTTTGGCTAGTTCTAATCTGTAGTTTTGGGCTTTTGGGGGAAGTAAAAATAGGGTTGGTGCTGTAAAATGATGGGGTTCTAAGCACAACGGGAGAGGAACTTGTCAGACATTTTCTCCCAGTGCATTATCACCCAACCGCGTGTCCCCCGATAGAGGAAAGGACGCGGGGAACGTAAAAGGCTTCATTAGCGCTGTTTTTGGTTACCCTGAAAAAGCTGAAAATCACAGCCAGCCGAGAAGTCTCAGACGCTAGCTGAGAAGACATTTTTGCAGGGACACGTTCTGGGGAGTTATATCCCCTATTCCCAGCCCACATCATTCGAATCCAGAGAAGATTCCTGGCACGTTCTTTGAGTTCTTTTCAAATAATTTAGCTTCTGCTTTTTCCATCTTTTTCCTTTCCTTTGCTTTTGCTGTTTGATCAGCGAAAACGCGTGAGCTGTTCGCTGATATTAATTTTCATGAATATTCTGAGAAGAGAAAAAAGAAGGTTCACATTGACATGAACTATAGCTTTGTCATTTTTTATGAGAACAGTCAAGTCTCGTGCATTTCAGAAATTTAGAATACGAAATTAATATTATAAACATTCTACCTATCGACCTTGTACGTGAACGAACAAGATATACACAAACCGCCAATAATAACGAGAAGAATAACACTGAGCTCTAACAGTGTGGGTTGCATCCTCAAAGATGGCCCAGAGCAAATCAATTGTTTTTATTTCCAGAACACGTTCACGGTTATTCACACAAGAGCGAAGCCATGTGCTGAACGGCTAGCATTCTCGGAGGTAAACCCCAAAAAAGGGGAAATAAACGGGGAAAAAAGTGTGGACTAGGTTTTTTTCTCCAGCAATCCTGCCATCTTCCGCTCTTTGTCCGTACGTCTTTCTTTTCTTTTTACATTTAGTCACGTTTTTTGGGGTTTTTTGGTACGCATGGTTTTTCTGAATGAGCTTTAGCAGTCAAATTCATCCTGTTTGTGAATACTTACTACTTACACCTTCCTGCTCATCGTCCTCTCTCTCTCTCTCTCTCTCTCTCTCTCTCTCTCTCTCTCTCTCTCTCTCTCTCTGACCCCCCTCTCTCTCTGACCCCCCTCTCTCTCTCTCTCTGTGACCCCTCTCTCTCTCTCTCTCTGACCCTCTCTCTGTCTCGCTGACCCTCTCTCTCTCTCTCTCTCTTTCTCTCACTCTCTCTCTCTCTCTCTCTCTCTCTCTCTCTCTCTCTAAACCCTTAGAAAAGCACATACAAAAACACCTATGGAACAAATGAATCTGTTTCATCCTTTTCAGTCTGGATTCCGATCTAAGCATTCCTGCCACACCGCCTTAAGCTCTTTATGCGAGACTTGGCTGTCAGCAATAAACAAAGCAGAAATAACGGGAGCTTTGTTTCTGGACTTTAAGAAAGCCTTTGACCTAGTAGATCACTCACTTCTACCAAAGAAATTAAAGTGCTATTTAAAAGACGACTCCGCCTGTGCCTTTTTTGAATCGTATCTTTCAAAACGGAAACAATATGTATCCATTAACTGTAAAACTTTGTCAAACGAGTTTGTCAGGAGTGGTGTCCCTCAAGGGTCTGTATTAGGACCTATCTTGTTCTGTATTTATATAAATGATTTACCCCTTCATGTGTCCGATGAAAAAGTTAGAGTTCTTCGCGGATGACTCTTCTGTTCACACCAGTCAAACATCTTTGAAATCCCTCAACTCTTCTCTTCAAACAAGTGTGGATGAAATCATTGAGTGGTGCGTTTCTAATGCATTCATCCGATTAAAACAAAGAGTATGGTAATAACCACAAGACAAAAACACCAATTGAGTCCTTTATTATTACAACTGTCAGTTGGTTCAACTCATGTGCAGCAAGTTAGGGAACATAGACTATTGGGTGTTACCATTGATCAGGAGTTGAAATGGCAAACTCATTTGAGTAATATTTGCAAACTAGTATCACAGAATTTGTACCTGTTATCAAAATTAAGGCATTACGCCGATTCTGAAGCACTCAAAATGTTCTATTACGCCCACATAATGCCTCATATAAACTTCGCTTCGACACTTTGGGATAACTGCAGTGATGTTCATTTAAAAAGACTCAATTCCCTGCATCGCCGAGGTGCAAAACTTATTCTGCATGATTTGAATAGGTCCACGGATGATAAACTAAAGCTCCTGAATTTCCTCCCCTTGAAAGATCAGTGGACGTTAAACAAGGCTGTGTTCATGTATAAAATTCCAAATGACGACTGTCCTAAATATTTGCAATCACATTTCAAACATGCCACAAAAAGATATGGGTCCCAAAAAATCATCCCTCCTATACCTCGCATAGACCTCTACAAATCGAGCTTAGCCTTCTCGGGAGCGTTTCTCTGGAACTCCTTCCCTCAACAGATAAGAAATGCAACTTCAGTGAAAATGTTTAAGAGACAGTCACGTTCACACATCATTCGTGAATGAAATGTCTTGTTCGATTGTTATTTTGCTAAACATTTTGTACTAGTGTTAACGGATGTGTAGCTGATTTGAGCAACTTTACTCCCAAATGAAAGGTATAACTATGTCAATGTAATTTTGTAATTTTTGAGTTCTCCTTATGTAATTCCTTAAATGCACATTGTGTTGCATTCCATACAATATATTTCTGTATTTTATATTATTGAATTTTTATTTTTTATGTCCGTCTGTCTTTATGTGTTGTATAAAGGACAGGTTGGAAGAATAGGCTTTGCCTAAAACCTTTATCCTTTTGTAATAAAGTTCTGAGTCTGAGTCTCTCTCTCTCTCTCTCTCTCTCTCTCTCTCTCTCTCTCTCTCTCTCTCTCTCTCTCTCTCTCTCAACCTGTTTGAGACTATGTATAGTGCCCTTTATTCCGAGTATACTTACAGAGTCACCTGAGAAAGAAACATCCCCCTCCCTGTTCTGTCTGTGACGAGTAAGTGCTGGAGTCTTCATCTCCTGAGAAAGCACCTCCCTCTTTTCCTTCCTGTCTTCCCACATCTGTCCTACTTCTGAACCACCACCCCTCCCCCCTTCTGCCCACCACCCCAACCACCCAGCTACCTCCCTCAAACATCTCTCTGTGGCCTTGGGACCTGCTTCCAGTGATAAATCTTCCGGCGATCACACATTGGGGTTGATTGGCATTGGGCGTTGATGAATAGCCAGAAGCAATTTCTGACGCCAAGAAAAAAAAAACGCGTCCACTTTCCCGCGTCTCACTCGGTCTCCAGGGCTGACCGGAAGAAGCTCTCCTACCGCGGAAACGACGAAGAGTCTACCATCATTTGCGAAGGTGGCAGACGATCGTCAAATACACGCCTCGTTTGATGAGCTTCACGGCAAGTTCCAGGGAAAAGAGCCAGCTCGGATTCGCTGGGGATAATAAACATAACGCTGTTTGCGGACGATAAACTCCCAGGTCGCAGCTGTACAGACAATGAAAGATGGTGTGTGCGGCGTTTGCGAGAGAGGAACTCTTGCCCTGCTGACAAGGACATGTTGGATAAGTCACGGTGTTTGGATTATTACTCACTTGATGGGATAAATCAAAGTAAGATAAATCACCTGGCTGCGTAAATCGTTGTTGAATAGATCGATGTTTGTGAACGATACACTCTCTGGCCACATGTATGTGTGCAGATAATGAAGGATGAAGTTTGATGCGTTCGTGAGGATCGAAATTAACTCTTGACCTGCTGACAGGGACATGTTGGAAACATAAACCACTTGATAGGATACATCAATGTTACATCAAACATTTGGTACCACAAATCAGTGTTGGATAGGTCACAGACTTGGATAAATCTCTGGGTTAGATAATTAAGTCACTGGGCTGCATAAGTCACTTGGTGGGATAGATCATTGTTGGACGAATCAGAGGACTCTAAACTGGTGGGAGGGGGGGGGGTAGCTGAGGCGATGGAGCACTGGACTTGTGATCCAAGGGTCGCGTATTCGATCCAGGCCGGGACGGACACTGGTCAACTGTATAGGAACTCAGAGACGTATTCATTTACCACCCCCGTTTCACCACAGTGGCACGTAAAAGACCTCTCTCATTCTGCTATTAGTGCAGGTGGCTGGTTACACCAAAACACGCATACACTTGTGTATCTCATGTCGTGGTAACACCCAAGAACATGCATGCCCCTGAAGGTGGTCGTTAATCAAAACCGAAGTCGACTTCGCGAAAGTCTTTTTACCGAAAACTCAGCGCTAAAGATACGTACGTGCGGCGAAGTATACTTCGCGTTGTCGGCTTCGCCCAGTTTGTTTCACCGTGAGAGCGTAAAGCAACATTTATATTGGTTTAAACAGTGTTTTATTAAATCAAACATGATACAAAAATACAACGATAAACAATAGGGACACGAACTCAAGCAAACGCTTATATTACGCGCCCTACGTAGTAGGAAAATAACGCAAATATGATGTCGGACAAGCAATACTTATCAATTGTTGAACTATCTACAAGAAGAGCATAGTTAAAGTAAATCAGAAAGAATAAGAAAAACTAGCAGGAGGAAGAGGGGGGAGGGTGGAGGAGGGAGGAGAAAACGGTAGGTACATATAAAAGATGAAGTTGGCAGCGCATACAAATAAGAATATACATAGTACATTACAAACCATAGTCCTGTGGCAAGTAAGCAGTAGCTCGCTAAATATACATTTGAAAAATGCATATAAAATAAGGTTTGTTGGCTTGAATAATTATGGGTACTGAGTCAAATCAACAGAAACGACCAGATTCATGGATAAACGATTGGACACTTTCAAAAACAAGCTTGTTAGTGCAAAGAGAAAGGTTTTCGCTACCATTTAACAATATTTCAACATGTCTGTAATTAACAGGAAGTGCGTTTATTGTAGACAGGCGAGCATCTACGTACAAAGGACAATGTGTCAAATAATGGTCAGCTGTTTCGTTCGGGTAGCCGCAAGCGCACTGTGGGTTTCCCTGTAGGTGGCGTTTACACAGGTCAGAATTCAAATTACTCATGTTTAGGCGCATTCTGCAGTGGTGAATCTCTTCCATTCTTTTACCACAGTAATAATAGGCAGGTACGTTATAATCAGGAGTAGATAAATAGCGTTTGAAATCGCTGATTGAGTTAGTTGTTTTGATGTTGTCTGGCAAGGTGTTCCACAGGACAGTAGTAGATGGTATAAAAGATCGACGGTATAATTCAGTTTTGCACATGGGGACTCTTCTTTCTAATGGTCTTCTATGATGGTAGGGGTTAACATCAGAAGTTAAAGGTGGCAAGAGATCTGATAAGTAATGAGGGCATTTGCCATATACCATCTTGTAATATAAAATCAGTTTGTGTCTGCTCCGTCTTTCTTTTAGGTTACAAAATCCGCTTTCTTTATACAGTTTTTCGTGGCTTGTGCCGCGCACACCACCGATTATAGTCCGAATGGCTTCCAAATGTAGTTTTTCGAGTGCAGTTGACCAGTACTCTGTGCAGTTGTCCCATATGATGTCTGCGTAGTCAAAATGTGGAAGAACAAAAGATTTATACATAGTTTCCAGACTTTTACGATTTAATCTATATTTATAATATCTTAAACAATTAATTAATAAGGTGACCTTTTTTATGATGCTTCTCACTTGGAAGTCCCACTTACAATCATTCTGCAAGATTACGCCAAGGTGTTTATGTTGGTTCACGTTTTCCAAAACAATATTATTAAAAATGATTGGTTCGGTTGGTATATTATCACGTTTTATGTCTAACAGTTCCGTTTTTGCTTCGTTAAATTTAACTTTCCACTGTTTTGCCCAGGTATTAATTTTATATAGGTCTGCGTTCAAAATCTGTGCTCGTCTAGTTGGATCTTCTAAGGACATAGACATGCTCGTGTCATCAGCAAACAACTTTATAACAGATTCAGTATCATTCACAATGTCGTTGATATATATCAGGAATAGCAAGGGGCCAAGAACAGAACCTTGTGGAACACCTGCCGGGATACATTTTAATGCAGACTTAGCACCCTTAATAACAACCGCCTGGTGGCGATTTGTTAAATAATCGTGAAACCATTTCAACAATTGTCCTCTAATTCCTACTAGTTCCAGTTTATATAATAACCCTTTGTGCCAGACTTTTTCAAATGCCTTTGACACATCACAAAAAACAGCTTGAGTGGTAATTCCCATATCGTAATTTAAACAGAACTCGTCATAAATAGAAGCCAGTTGACAACTGGTAGAGTCACCAGGAATAAATCCTGACTGTGCCGGTGTTAATATATCATTTCGCTGTAAAAAGGTGTAAACATGGCTGTGGACACAGCGCTCCATTACCTTCCCAACACAACTTAATAATGAAATTGGTCGATAATTGTTACAACAATCTGCTGGGCCGGCTTTGTAAATAGGAGTGACATGAGCCGTCTTCCACAAACTAGGATATATACCTTCTCTAAGGCTTCTATTAAACAAATATGTCAGGGGTTCTGCTATGGCGTCAACAGCAGCAACTAGAAGTCTGTTGTGAATGAGATCCGGACCAGTGGCTTTACCTTTATCAAGGGCTTTAATAACCTCTTTAACCTCGTCGACTGTAAGATAAATCTCATTAAGTTCGCTGTCGAAAAAATCAGCTTGAGGCAAATTGTCGTCTGGCGTTTTAAGAACGGAATTTTGTATGAAAAAATTGTTCAGAACGTTAGCTTTTTCCTGGTTTGACTGGTAAATCTTGCCTTCAAAATTAATCGGAGGAATTTCATCAACACCAAGTCCTTTCTTGTCCATAAATGACTTTACCAACTGCCACCACTTTTTAGTACCAAAGGAACCTTGGTCGGAAATGCGTTCGTCTAACTCTATATAAAATTGCTGGACTCTGTCTCGCTTAGCTGCTGTAACACGATTACGCGTCTGACGATAACTCAGCCAATCTTCTAAAGAGTTACTCGTTTTTGCTCTCAGGTGAGTTTGATCTCTCTCGTCGATTAACTTTAAAATTTCTGGGGTAATCCAGAGTGCGTTTATATTGGACTCGAAAAAGTATACCCCAGATCTGTCACCTTCCCGCACCGGTCCAAGCCAAGCGGTACAGCAAGCAGACAGTGCTTCATTTCGAGTCCTCGCCTGCGGGGGATCTTTCGCTGAGCTACAAGAAAGTACATTATCTCACGCTCCCTCGTCCCCCCTAGACTGTTGGGGCGTGCTCATGCAAGAGAACAATCCAACACCGTGAGAGATAGCGATTTTTCCCGAGACTTCCGACGAAGCTTTGAACTTGAAACCCGCCTCGCCTCCTCGCGCTTTCATCTATCAGTATTTATTCAGTAAAGAGAATTAATTATTTGTGTTTTTATCTCTAAGACCTTCGCGCGTAAAAGGCAAAAATTCTATCTCTGTCTCTCTATCTCTCATTGTATTTCTATTTGTCCCTGTCTCTGTCTCTGTCTGTCTGTCTGTCTCTCTCTGTCTCTCTCTGTCTCTCTCTCTCCCGTCTCTGTCTCTGTCTCTGTCTCTGTCTCTCTCTCTGTCTGTCTGTCTGTCTCTCTCTCTCTCTCTCTCTCTAGATCTCTCTCTAGATCTCTCTCTGTCGCTTGGCAGACGTCCCCAACAACGAAGAATCGGTCTGTTTTCATTGGCTGTTTTCCTTCTTTTCTTCTTTCTCCTCACTCGTCCTTTCTTCTTTTTTCTTCCAAAGTTTTAATCAAAAAAGATGGCCCGAGCAACAGCAGCAGCAGCCTGTTATCCTTTTTAGTTGCTTTTCATGTCGCCTTTTCCCTCGTTTTAATCAAAAGGAAGGAAAGAGGGAAGGAGCTTTTGCTATGTAAATTTCAAGGCAGAAGATGGGCTTAGAAAGGACAGAAGGCGGCTTTTGAAGCGCGGCCGTCCAGGAGTCACTTTATGTGCAAATCACCGCTCAGGTCTGGAAAGGATGTTGTCCTTTCTGGTGTCAAGATCAATGGGGAACCTCTTCCTGTACGGCGAAAACATCCTGGTGACCGGAGACCAGTTTATTAGAAATTGCATGGGGAATTATTAAATTAGAACGACAAATTATTTATTTTCCTTCTTACTTTTTGGTTGTCAGCTTATCTTGTTCGCAGCCATGTACCCCTGTTGCTTTTCTGTGTCAGAATCAATAGCACACCCTTCCTTATTCGTCGAACGCAAGTTGGTTAGCGTTGACCTATTTACAGCAAATTCCATTGAATTCGGATTGCAGATTATCCTCTTCACTTTTTATGTGGGCTTATTATTTTACAGCTAGAATGTCACCGTTCTGTTCGAGGAGCACTCCCCTTCCTTCGAAAACATGTTAGTGACGAGTAACCTGTTGAACAAAAATAACATGCGAAATTATTTAATTAGGGTGACTAATTCCTCTTGTTTTTTTGTGAGAGCTATTTCTCTCCTCTAAAACTAATTCTGTTGTGTTCTTTTTTCTTGTCGTAAGCTTTTTCTTTGTGTTTAGAAGATTAGGGACACCTTATCGTCTGCAGCAAAAACACGCTTTAGGCCTTGAACTTTTAACCAGAAATTTCATGCGGATTTATTTAATCAGGGTATATCTGTTTTCCTTGCTGGCTTTATTTATTTTGTTGTTGTTGAAAAATTATATATCCTTAAATGCGTATCTCCAAAGCACAGACAATTTTCAAAATGTTTTACTTCCGGTCCGCTCCAATAAAAGAAAGCTGGAGGGGAAGAAAGAGAGAGAGAGAGAGAGAGAGAGAGAGAGAGAGAGAGAGAGAGAGAGATACAGAGACAGAGATAGTGAGAAGGGGTCACGAGCAGGGCATCAGAATCATGGAAAGATAACAGAAACAATGAGAGATGAATTTTCGACATTTAATTTAGCTTTTAATCTCTGGGACAGACAGAACTTGGAAGTCCAAGAAGACAGTCTGTCCATGGGAAGATGACTCAGGTTACAAACCGAAATGATGTTAACATGGCATCAGCTCGGTGGACATCTTCCAAGATGAAGTCAACTTACGGCCAGAGGCGGAGATGTTCTGTGTTTAACTCAACGGCGACCGTATTCACGACTTCTTCTTCTTCCTCTGCTTTCATAGGTTGAAACTCCTACGTAACATCGTATTCTTTTTGCACGACTGGGTGTTTACGTGTATGACCGTTTTACCCCGCCATTTAGGCAGCCATACTCCGATTTCGGGGAATGTTTACAACTACGGTCGAACCACATAATATTGTCTGGATTTTGTCCGTTTGTCACTCCAGCCGGAGTCGGTGTGCAGCTGACTATGCAGGAGCGCATAGTGTGAGATTAAAACGAACTCACACGCTTCCGCTTTCATAGGTTAATGCTCCGGAACGCAGAAGAAAAAAGAATTTTGTTTTCTCCAATGTTGCACTTCACTTATATGTATGTAATGCATGCTTTTGTTTTGTGTCTTCATAAAAGATGCATGGCATAATGGTATTGCCAGTTTATTTCGGCTGTATATTATCGTTGTCCGCTTAATGTATACACATTATCTGTCTGATTTCGTACCCGATTTTGTTAAACCTATTTTATTTTATTTTTGTTTGTATGTATGGAAGTGTATATTGCCAATTTATTTTGGTTGTATAGTATTGTTGTATTTTGTCCGCTCAATTTGTATACATATATTAACTGTCTGATTTGTTACCTTTTGTTGTTAAAGTTATATCTTTGTTTCAAAGCCCTCTGGGCCCAAAACAATAAATACTTGACTTGACTTGACTTGACTTCAATGCATGCACTGACACCAGAGCAATGACATTTGATTTAACTCTTTCATGGGTCAGTTTAGTTAAGTGACCAGCAACTCGATTTGCAAACGGCTGATTAGGACGTAGCTTACGACGCCTGAGATGTGCCAGGGCGATGCATGGAAATACATCTCGCTTACACATGTCTCTTGTTGAAAAACGTGTTCCTTACTTAACGATCTGCCGTAGAGAAAAACACGAAACAAAATATAAAACAATTTCTAGGCCAACGAGATAAACTACGAAACGGCATGCAGGAGTAGACACGCATTACATCCGAAGGCTCGGCCTCGGATAGCTACGTACGTATATATATAGGTTGTAGGAAAGGAAAAAAAAAACCAAAAAAAACATCCTAAGGTACACTTCACAGGAAGATACAATGTCTTCGGCTATGTCGTCGTGCGTGTAAGATTTGTGTAGTTTTCATCACAGAGTCCGTGACTGTCTGTCCATTCAGTTCAGCCGGCTCATCTGTAACTAGGCTTGTAGGAAATGAAACCTGGTTAACCCCAGACACCCTTTTCGTCCTTAAGAGCGATTTAAGAGAGGAGGTTAAGTGTACTTGGGTGCGAAAGTCTCCCTTCCTCCACAATGGCTTTAGCTGGAGCGAGAAAAATAGGTCTGGAACCCAAGCAAATCAATGACTTACTGTGCCCTGGTGATTTGAAAATTGAATGTTCGACGCGAGAGCCCTCTTCTGTCAAGTAGTTCGCGTATATCTTGAGGTTTAGCTTTGAAGAACCTTGTCAGATCTGTCTTTCTGGAAGTGCTGGTTTTTAAATGGCAGGTGATTTGAGTAGAAGCTGCTGTGAGCCGGGCGGTAGTCGATTGACCCCTGTCCATCATGGGTGACTTGAAGGTCTTTGCCGTTTTTGTAAGGGTTGGTTTTCATATGCCAACTTGAACTTTTTCAAACCGGATGATGTAGACAGGACTGAGTTGACATCGTTTGACGGTAACAAGCAGCAGAGTGAGCCGAAGCTCGTTACCAACAAGCCATATTCATAAGCCGTAATTTTGGATGGGGGAGGGCCAATACATTTCGCATGTCAGCTTTCATGCGGTGAATATATATCGTGCGTATGATAAGTGGGAGTACAAGTGCTTGGCTGAGGAGCACGAACCGACAGTGGGTGCCACTCAAACGAAAGAGAATAAACTGCGGGGACTGATTGGTTGAAATCACAACACATCTCAGTTTCAACCAATCCGACACTGTGGGTAGCTCCCGTTTGGGTGGTAACTTTCTCGTGTACCTCGGCCCAGATCAACACTACGTCCTGAAATAACACATTCAAGGATAAGATCTTCCTTTCATGTCAAGTTCTTGACGAGACATGCATGTCAAAAACAAAAAGATGTTACATTTTGGGAACGTTCAGTGTAGGACGAAACCAAACATTTTCAAGAACTTCGACCTTTCGGCCTTTAAAGTGAAAAACTAAGAGACACAACAAACAAACATAATGGTGCTATGCCACCTACCTTCGAATGTGTTTGGGATGTTTCCAATAATTATGGTCGTCGATCGCAATGTCTGCTGTTTCCCATGTTTGTCCACTTTTAAAGGCCGCTAGGTCAAAGTTCTTGTGAATGTTTGATTTGTCCTAAATAGAACGTTCCAATAATTTAACGTTTCTATTTTTTTTGTATTCTAGATTTGCAACCTTTGCCGTCTATCCCTTTTGGGTTTCTGGGAGACATGTGTATATTTTGAAGTTCAGCCATGAAGAACCTTGTCAGATCCGTCTTCCTGCAATTGGTGAGGGCCCCAAAGGGGGGGTATCATCACGATCACGGGAAGGGAAATTTTAGCTTTCACGATCACAGTTACCTTGATTTTTGTTTTCACGATCACGAACACCGGTGGCAAATCACGGTCACGGTAAACCTGAGTTGCAGGTTACAGAAAGCACGTGTCAAAGTAAACACAACCACACAGTTATTCGCTCCTCTGGATCTATTGTTTATTCAACACAGACTGTTGCACTTTTTTATTATTATTTTTTTTAATTCTCTTTCATTCACACATAGAAATACATATCATGATTTGTAATCAGTAACAAGAATGTTGTTTTCATTGTTTTTTCTCTCGCTCTCTGAGTCTCTCTCTCTCTCATACAGACACTCACAGGAATATACACTCCAGGGGCGGGGCAGTTAAGCCAGAGAGGGGGGGGGGGGTACAACCTGGGGTCCAGGGGTAGACCTTGTGTGGTACATGGGCAAGGCCAGGTTGGGGGGGTCTGGGGGGCTTAGCCCCCCAGAAGCTGAAGAGTTTTAGCTATTTTATGAACAATTGATGGCTTATCCTTGATTTTTAACATGATCAACTGGTGTCAGCAGCCACTCATTATTTCTTTTAAAGTTAGTATGAATTTTTTTTTTGACAGCCAGGGGGGGGGGGGGTCCGGAACCCCTGTAACCCCCCCCCCCTAATCCGCCCCTGCACTCATACACATTCAACTCCCACACCCTCACTCACACACATGAATATATACTTGCACAATTTCACATTTCCAGAGCTAAATCTTTTAATCCCATTTTCTCAAAAACTATTGGGTGGATTGAAATTAAATTACATGTATGTGTGATGGTAGAGTTTATAATAACAAAATCCCCAACGAACATGACTTTGATAGACTTTGACATGAGGATCAAGTGACCCAAACTGGCACGTCTCCCCGCCATAGTTCCTGAATTTAACCCATTGTTGATAAGTTTACAGGCGCTAAAATAAATCCAAGCTTAATGTAAAGAAGCGACAATTAGAATCTATGCCAAGCGTGTCCACGTTGCTGGGATGAAAAACACATTTCTAGTTTCGGTTTTGGCTACACGCAGACTCGATCTGACTCGAGCCAGTCGAGGTTACACTGAGCGAGTGACAGCCGGACGTGGCAATGTCGACAATGTCAATGATCTCAATCAAACTCAAAGATCTTGAACAAATTTCAAGATCTTTGCCTACATTCAGAACAGTCATAGAGCAACATAGACAGGGCCGGATTAGGGGGGGGGGGGGGGAGTTACAGGGGTTGCGCAACCCCCCCCCCCCCCCGGCTTAAGCATGTACCTCCCAAACGCTTTTTTTGTTTATTTTTGTTTTGTGGGGGAGGGAGGGGGGGGGGTTGCATCTGGATCTTCATGAAATCCGAGGAGAAATTGCACCTCTCACCCCCTTTCGAAAGACATTTTTCTTCAACGATTTTTGTGATGAAAAGTATGAGTCCTTAGGCCCCCCCCAAAAAAATAGGTGTGGTTACGGTAACATAGCCACAAAAAAAAGGGTAGGAAGGTAGGCAATCACTCCTTTTTTTTAAAACTTTTTTTCTAATGTATACAAATTAAACCTACTTGACAGGGTAATAAGTGTGCGACTCAAGCGCTTTCGCTTTCATTGCGTTTTCTGCACTCGTTTTGTTGGGTTTTTTGGTGTGGTTTTTGACAAATGTAATAAAAAGTTATGGGGTCGGCCCCTAAAAATAGGGTAGGTGAGGTTATCGTAACCACACCTATTTTTTTTTTAGGCCTTACAATCTCAATTCTTCTTCATTGCCTATACAGCTTGCTGTCGAATTTACCTTTTTCGTTCAAGGAGAGGCTTCCTTTCCCTCCAGAAACATAAAAAAACGTTCAGCTTCACCCCCACCAAGGGGGCTTCGCCCCCTGGACCCCCACCAAGGGGCTTTGCCCCCTGGACCCCCATCTGTAACCCCCCCCCCTAGTACTTACCTAGTCCGGCCCTGAATAGATCAACATACGTACCTTGACATTTCGTCTTCGGAAAGACGTACCCGTAGCCTGACCTTTCCATCAAGGAAGGCATTCTCGCCGCCTGCTTTGGTCTGGTTTGAATCCACAAAATATAAGAGGTTCGATGACAGTACCGCTGCACGCCATTTTTGATCTTCGAATTCGAATTTGACTGAATGCACTCAAAAGGCTTTAGCACGAAGCCCTTCCATTGGATGAAGTTTGGCAGACTTTTGCAATTCGCCTTCTGATTGGATCTCTTTTTTGTGTGTGATTAGTTCTCTTAAAGGGAAGCAATCGCTGTCAAAATCATATTTCTGAATATGTTGTTGCTTCCCTTCAATCAGGATTGGCTCCTTGACGAATAGAGGATCATAGAGTGATACAGCTGTGAAAAATGTACGTTGAAAATAAAATGCTTTGCAATAATGCCCATCACGATCACGAAAACAAATGACGATCACGATCACGAGACTTGATTTTTTTGTCATCACGGATCACGGGCAAAGTCCCATCACGATCACAGAAATGGAAATTTCGGCAATCACGGTCACAGAAAGGTCAAAAAACGCCAATCACGATCACGATTTTAAACCCTTTGGGGCCCTCATTGGTGTTTTTTCCCTCGGCAGGTGATTTGAGCGAGAGTTGCATAATCTAAACTTGATGGTATCGATTAAAATCAACGCTGACGGTCCCACTCGCTCGGTTTGGCTTTCAAGTGGCAAGTAGTTTGAACTGGAACTGTTGAAAACCGGACGACATTGATTGCACTACATCCACGTTGTTGGTGACAGCAAGAAGCACAGTGAGTAATTGCGCTGTGCTGGTTTGTAAGCTTAAAGCTTGGCGTGCGAGAGCTCCTTCCTGTGTGACACGTTCTTGATGAGACGTTTGGCGTATCTTATGAAGTTCAGCTATTTTGTGAAGAACCTTGTTAGATCCGTCTTTCAGGGAGTGCTCGTTTACACATGACATGTGATTTGAGCAGAACCTGATGAAATCAGGATTGGATTGATCAAACTCTGTTCATGTCAGGGTAGCAATAGTTGCCTCTTTTTTCTCCGGTTGATTTTCATTTGGCAAGTAGCTGACACTGGAAAGGTGACGGAGAGTGCACGGTAACGTTCAAAAATAGTGTCCCAGATTCAGGGCAGCTGTTGCAAGGTACCAAATGGTTTCAAATGAAGAGAACCGTGTCGATTGGTCGAAAATGAGCGAAAACCGTTGTGAAAAGCGTTCATTTTGACTTTGACATTCGATTCATCCCGTAAACTTTATATTCATGTTCAAAGGGTATAACGACGCGGTAGCAGGCTGATTGCCCTATCCCCCCCCTCCCCCCTCCCCCCCCCCCGAAAAATGGTCTCCCCCACCCAACAACTGCCCTATAGACAACTATCTGTGTTATGGTTTGGTCAATATCCTTATTTTTCTTTCAGAAACACAAACACACATACACAAATACACACACACACACACACACAAACACACACAAACACACACACAAACACACACACACACACACAAACACACCACACAAATTCGTCCAAGAGAAGACTCCTATTTGGGGAACTAGAAGAGGGTTGAAGGTTTGAAGGTTGACGCCTTAAGGGATTCAAGGCGTTACAAGCACACAAAGAACTTGACGGACAAGCTCCACGATTGCTTGCCAATAAAATCACTGCTTTACCTCGGAGAAGCTGGAATCAGTGAAAAGATGAATGACTCTTTGAATGATCGGTGCAGACATGCATATAATTGGGGTTTTATTTTGCAGAAAAGAGAAATAGTAAAAAATATTAGCCAAAAATATTAACGACGCAAAAAAATTTTTTTTTTAAATCAGGTGCGTCTGACTGACAATTTAATGAAAAATCACGCAAATTATTGACCGTGTGCAAGACTGCCTCGAAAGTTTAACTCAGGTTTCAAGAGGTCCGCGAAGAAATGCACACCGCGCAAATAAAAGGGGGGGGGCGTCGTACTCTCTCTCTCTCTCTCTCTCTCTCTCTCTCTCTCTCTCTCTCTCTCTCTCTCTCTCTCTCTCATTCTTTTTGGGTGCATAGAAAACATGAACGGCAGTATAAATAAATGTAAGGTCAGGTCTCTCTCCCTCTCTCTCTCTTTCTTTCTCTCTCTCTCTCTCTCTCTCTGTTTTCTCTCTATCTCTCTCTCCCGTCCTCTCCTCCCAACTACAACCCCCCCCCCCCCCGCCCACAACCTCCATTTTTTGGTGCAAGGGTTGACAAGACGAAAGACGATGTAATTAGGTGCCACACGAAGCCATTGAATGTGTGTGCTTGCCCACTCTCTCTGTTTTCTTTCTCTCTCTCTATCTGTCTGTCTTTCTCTGTCTGTCTGTCTGTCTGTCCCCCCCTCTCTCTCTCTCTGTGTTCTCTCTCTCTGTTTCTCTCTCTTTCTCTGTCTCTCTCTTGGTCTCTGTCTCTCTCTCTGTCTCTCTCTCTCTTTATCTCTGTTTCTCTCACTCTCTCTCTGTCTCTTTGTCTCTCTTTCTCACTCTCTCGCACTCTCTCTCACTCTCTCTCTCTCACTCTCTCTCTCTCTCTCTCTCTCTCTCTCTCTCTCACTCTCTCGCTCTCTCACTCTCTTAGTCTCTCTCAATCTTTATCTCCCCTTCTCTCTCTCTCCCCTACCCACCCCCCCCCACACACACACACACACACACCTCCTTTTTTTGGTGCTATAGTGGACATTTCTTTTTTTCTTTTTCTCGTTGTATTTGTTTTTCAATTTCATGTAACCCTAGGGTTTTCTAAAAATAAATATATTGTCTTGCCTTGCCTTGCCTTGCCTTGCCTTGCTTTAACAAGACGAAGGACGATGTAATTAGGTGCCACACGAAGCCATTGAGTGTGCTTGCCCTTCCAAGAGGGGTTGACTTGCCTCCTTGCCAAACATGTATTTGCAATGCCGACAGCCGCGTGCACCGACGGACAAAGGTTTCTCTGTCTTTCTCTGCAGTGTGGCACGTGCTACGGCTGTTCAGGCCCTTGACAGAACCCTCGGGGGAGCTGTCTTTTGAGTCCTCGCTTCCAGGCGAATCTTGGAGTAAAAAAAAAAGGAAATCCCGTCAAAAAATAATAGAAATAAAATAAACAGAAAAATTCAAAGCAAATTAAAGAAAGGAAAAACCAAAAAAAGAAAAAAGATGCATTGGGTTGGGTAGACACCTGAAACTCTCTCTCTCTCTCTCTCTCTCTCTCTCTCTCTCTCTCTCTCTCTCTCTCTCTCTCTCTCTCTCTCTCTCTCTCTCTCTCTTTCTCTCTGTCTCTCTGTCTCTCTGTCTCTCTCTGTCTGTCTGTCTGTCTCTCTCTCTCTCTCTCTATCTCTCTCTCTGTCTCTCTCTAACAAGTATACCTCCCAAGCACATACAAACACATACACACACAAACACACACACACACACAAACACACACACACACACATACAAACACACACACACACACACACACACACTACTAAAAACATTCACAGGTCACCACGGACAGCACTGACAGACTCACAAAGGTCGCTCTGTCTCGCTCACTCTCCAATTTAACACACTGACATGCACAGCAGCGAAGACATTATGACAGCACAATCGGAGGAGCTGCCAAACCAAGCCTTGCTTCCAAGCTAATCTTGGAGTTTGACGGAAACAAATAAAAGTAGAAAAAAAGAAAAAAAATGAAAAAAAAGTTGACTAAATGTAAAATTTAAGATGCTTTGAGTTTACGCAAACACAAAATATGCTTTCTCTGTCGCCTCTCTTTTTTGGGGTCTGTCTTCTCTGTCTCTCTTTCTCCGTCTGCCTGTCTGTCTGTCTTTCTGTCTGTCTCTTTGTTTTTCTCTCGCTCTCAAAGACACCCCCCACACATACACACACCCACACACAAACACACACAGACACACACACAAACACACACGCGCACAGTCACACACACACACACACACACACACACACACACACACACACACACACACACACTCGCACTAACACACGCGCACAGACACACTCTGACGAGCCGTCACATGAGACCTTACCCAAGCTAATCTAAAAGGCAAACAGTGGGGCGAAGGCAGTGTCACGCCACAAAACAAATGCAAAAACAACAGAAGGCCTCAACGTCTGCAGTCTGCAGGGGTGCACGACCGCTGGAAAAACAATTTCGCGAGATGTCACACAATGTTTTCATGATCACCAAATAAATGAAAAAACAACAAAAACGTTATCGTCTGCAGTCTACAAGGGCGCTTGAGCGTATCTCGTGAGATGTCGCAGATCAATGTCATGACCAAACAAATGAAAACAAATGAAAAAAACGTTATTGTCTCTTTCTCTCTCTGACCGCTGAAAGAACGTTCTCATGAGATGCTAAAGAGCGAGATTTCGTGATCACAACAAATGCCTTATTGTATGCAGTTTACAGATGCTCATGACCGCTGGAAAAACTATTTAAGGTCACAGAACGAGATATCACAAAACAATCTAATGAGATGTCACAGAACGTAATATCACAAAACAATCTAATGAGATGTCACAGAACGAGATATCACAAAATAATCTAATGAGATGTCACAGAACGAGATAACACAAAACAATCTAATGAGATGTCACATGCACAGTACCCGCTATTACGAGTTAGTCGTGTGACAGAGAGTTTTCTTGCACACGAGACTGTAGATGTCTCACGACGGCGTAGCCGAAGTGAGACAGCAGCAGTCGAGTGTGCAAGAAAACTCTGTCACACGACTAACTCGTAATAGCGATTATGTCTCACAGCATAGGCATAGAAAGACAGAAATGAGTTTTGGGGGACGAAATAACAGGCACAAAACAAGACTGAAAAACACAATTGCCCCTTAACACATACCCTACACACGCATGTTCGCAGAAGATAGATTCAATGTGTTTCGTGTCTTTTCTGGTTAATTGCATTCAACAAAGTATCAACCAACGTTTCTGAATCTTTCAATGAAAAAAGATAAACTTATTATGAACCAAACAGCACATACCAACGAAAGCTAAACACACAAACACACACGCGCACTAACACAGATTGAATGCAAAGCGCGAACGAACACGGAGGATTTTTTTAGGTCAGGTCGTGGGAAAGTCCACCCGAAATGTTCCACAGGGGAACTGGTTGTGTTTGTATTGTTTATTTTCTCACAGTGATGTTGATGGTTTTTACAGTGCCGTTTTGAAAGAATATTTTCCGAATTTGGGGCACTCTTTTGACTTTTGGTTCGTTTATCTCGTCGAAGTAACATTCGAGTGTTTCTAAATCAAAACCTTCCAACACCGCTGGTGCAGATTAGGCCTGCCTGACTTTTTTTTTTTTTAACTTTTTTTTCTAATGTGTACAAATTAAACCTACTTGACAGGGAAATAAGTGTGCGACTCGGGCGCTTTCGCTTTCATTGCGTTTTTTGCAATCGGTTTTTTGGTTTTTTTTGACAAATGTAATAAAAAGTTATAGGATCGGCCCCTAAAAATAGGGTAGGTCGGGTTACCGTAACCACACCTATTTTTTTTTTAGGCCTTAGACCTGCCTGACTGTCTGCGTGCGTGTTAGAGCTGAAGACGAAGTCGCTATGTACAGGTCCTGAGCATCGGATGTACGTTGATACGTGGTGAGATCCGCACGGAACTATCTATGCAACTTTTCCTAGTCACAAGTGTAAGGTTCGATCTTTTCTTTGAAATTTCGTCCTCTCTTTCGTCCTCTGTGTACGTAGCAAAGCGTTTCGCCATTTTCGGTTTTCGTTGCAGACGACGATAGTGAAAGTTGTACCTATTGTTTTGTTTTGACCTTTCGTATTCAGGGTTCTTAATTGAAGCTTGATAAAGGGAGCTTGTCGTGTAAATGGAAAGTTGACGAAGCTTTTGAAAACAGAAATTGAATGAAGAAGAAAATGTGGCTTTCAGTTATTTATATACAGGAGAACGGGGTTGGTGTTATTCTTTTTCCGTCAAACACGAAGTACACAGATAAAACGTAGTTGACTGACCAAGGCCTGTTGGCACACTATTCAGAATGCACAACAAAATGTAACAACACTTTGATACCCATTTTTCTACGTTCGTGATCACTTGAAATGAATACTGAAAACATAAGTGTTTAAGGTAGTGACTGAAGGTATGTGAAGGTAACATTTTTCAGAAATAAATGCACAATCAAAATAATTGATTTCGGCATCAAAGCGTGTAACATACAATCTTGCACATGTTTGCTTTAGTAGTGGTAAATAAGGAATGCGTGTGACATAACGTGATATCACAAAACAATCTAATGATATGTCACAGAACGTGATGTCACAAAACAATCTAATGAGATGTCACAGAACGTGATATCACAAAACAGTCGAGATAACAATTACGTGGTCCGAAAAAACTCTTGAGCTGTTAAAGCCAGATTTCATAGCACAGTCTCCTGAGTGATATATCAGGGACAACCAGGAATGTCACAAAACAATGTCATGAGCTGTCACAGGACTCAATGTTACGGGACTGGCCCATGAGATGTCAGGCACGCTTGCACGCACGAACGAACGCGTGCACACATACACACACACACACATACACACACACACACACACACACACATACACACACACACATACACACACACACACACACACACACACACACAAATACACACTCACTCTCGTTTCCCCTCGTTCTCTGTCTCTCTCTTTCTGTCTCTCTCGCTCCATCTCTGTCTCCTTCTCTCCCTCTCTGTCTCTCTCTCTCTTTCTCTCTCTCTCTCTTTCTCTCTCTCTCACTCTCTCTCACTCTCTCACTCTCACTCTCTCACTCTCTCACTCTCTCACTCTCTCTCTCACTCTCTCTCTCCCTCTCCCTCTCTCTCTCACTCTCTCTCCCACTCTCTCTCTCTCACCCTCTCTCTCTCTCTCTCACTCTCTCTCTCACTCTCTCTCTCACACTCTCTCTCTCACTCTCTCACTCTCTCTCTCACTTTCTCACTCTCTCTGTCACTCTCTCTGTCTCTCACTCTCTCTCTCTCACTCTCTCTCACTCTCTCTCTCTCACTCTGTCTCTCTCACTCTGTCTCTCTCTCACTCTCTCTCAGTCTCTCTCTCTCTCTCTCTCTCTCTGTATTTTTATGTCTTTTTTATCAAGACAATCGAGCAAAGTATATAGATCGAACTCTAAGACGCTGCAACAACAACTTGTGTATTTCTGTGGCAGTAATGAGGATAATATGATGAACGGCTTCAGCAGATTTGTGTTCTTCATGTTACAGAAGAGACGAACCCTTATAAATCAGGTTCAGTGACATGTATTTGTTGAATATTATGCGTGACTACAATTTATAGCTGTGCAGATACTATTGCTGTTATTTCAACCACTATTGTAAGGGGCTGTGGCCTTAGTCAATTAAAGATTTTTTCTTGTTCTTTGTTCTCTCTCTCTCTCTCTCTCTCTCTCTCTCTCTCTCTCTCTCTCTCTCTCTCTCTCTCTCTCTCTCTCTCTCTCTCTCTGCAGTGATGTTCATTTAAAAAGACTCAATTCCCTGCATCGCCGAGCTGCAAAACTTATTCTGCATGATTTGAATAGGTCCACGGATGATAAACTAAAGCTCTTGAATTTCCTCCCCTTGAAAGATCAGTTGACGTTAAACAAGGCTGTGTTCATGTATAAAATTCTAAATGACGACTGTCCTAAATATTTGCAATCACATTTCAAACATGCCACAAAAAGATATGGGTCCCAAAAAATCATCCCTCCTATACCTCGCATAGACCTCTACAAATCGAGTTTAGCCTTCTCGGGAGCGTTTCTCTGGAACTCCTTACCCCAACAGATAAGAAATGCAACTTCAGTGAAAATGTTTAAGAGACAGTCACGTTCACACATCATTCGTGAATGAAATGTCTTGTTCGATTGTTATTTTGTTAAACATTTTGTACTAATGTTAACGGATGTGTAGCTGATCGGAGCAACTTATTCCCAAATGAAAGGTATAACTATGTCAATGTAATTTTGTAATTTTTTGAGTTCTCCTTATGTAATTCCTTAAATGCACATTGTGTTGCATTCTGTACAATGTATTTCTGTATTTTATATGATTGAATTTATATTTGTAATGTGCGTCTGTCTTTATGTGTTGTATAAAGGACAGGTTGGAAGAATAGGCTTTGCCTAAAACCTTTATCCTTTTGTAATAAAGTTCTGAGTCTGAGTCTGAGTCTCTCTCTCTCTCTCTCTCTCTCTCTCTCTTTCTCTCTTCTTCTCTCTCTCTCTCGTCTTCTCTCTCTCTCTCTCGTCTTCTCTCTCTCTCTCTCTGTCTCTCTCTCTCTCTCTCTCTCTCTCTCTCTCTCTCTCTCAAAAACTAAGTTCTGTCCGCCAAACTGGTTCACAGCTCTCTCTTTTTTTCCCTGAAACGTGCACTGGAAAAATAGACCAGCTGTACTGGCCTTGGACAAGCTAATCTCTGAGGGCAGAAAATTGGTGAAAAAGCCATCAATATTTGATTATTTCCCCAAATGAATGCGCACGAAAACGTCTCTCTCAGTTTAACACGTTCACAGACACCGAAACGTTACCTAAGGAGACGTTTCAGTACAGTTTGGACAGGCTGAAATTGTTGTTGTTTTTAAAGTGAGAAAGAAATCAGTTGGCAGAAAAAAAATGAACGTCAATTTACCAACTCGCTCTGTCTCTCTCTAACATTCTCTGTCTCTCTCTCTGTCTCTCTGTCTCTCTCTCTCTCTCTCTCTGTCTCTATGTGTCTCTCTCTCTGTCTCTCTGTCTCTCTCTCTCTTTTTTGTGTGTTGTTGTTGTTCATAAGACATGGGGTGGATCGCATACTGACAACTCCAACGTTGCAAAGTTGGATATATCTTAACTACAACAACAACAACCGAACAATCAAGCAACAAAGGGAGGGTGAAAAAGAGTGACCGCTGTGAGAAACCTACACCACCACAGATTTGCTCGGGCGCTTACGTATAATAAGATCATCCTCCCACCGGGATACATAAACTAAAATCGACAGTCGAGCTGCATTTTGCACACAAGGGGGATGTGTTGCTTATTCTATTTCCGTAAATGACACCCGGTGTACTCTTACTGTACGTACTGTTTAGCACGACGCAGGCGCTCGACCTCCCAAGGGGACACGTACCCCTCCCCTTCTCTCATCCTCTTTCTTATTGAGTTAGAAACTTAAACATCTAAAAGCAATTGAGCTCCCAAAAGTACCCCGTGTGCTTGATCTCCTATCCTCCTTCTTATTGCGTTAGAAACTAAACACCAAAAAGCAATCGACCTCCCAAAATACCCCTTGTGCTTGATCTCTTATCCTCTTTCTTATTGCGTTAGAAACGTAACATCTACAAGTGCTCAGGACGGCAAAGTGAATGCGTGCAAGGTCGACATGCTATCCGCCGCATGACTAATGGCCTGCCAAACTCCTTGATCGGGAAGGGATTTCCCACTGATTGTCGTGTCCCTGGCCGAGCGGATAGCTAAGATAGCTGTAATCGTGTCCACGGGGACACCGCTGTCTTCCGCTCGAGCACGTGATACACGCAGGTCGTGAACTTGCTTCAGAGGGTAAAGCCCCTGCTACACGGCAGAAGAGAGGATAGGTGGATTTTGGGATGATTTTTTTTTTACCGTGACATCAAGGTTATTTTGTGTGTGTGTGTGGGGGGGGGGGGGGGGTGGGAGGGTGTGAGTGAGAGTGTGTGTGTGTGTGTGTGTGTGTGTGTATGTATGTGTGTGTGTGTGTTTGTGTGTGTGTGTGTGCGTGCGTGAGTGCGCATGTGTGTGAATATATATATATATATATATATATATATATATATATATATATATATATATATATATATATATATATATATTTATAAAGCGATCCAATTGAACAAGTCTTGCAGAAAACTTCTTCTTTACCAAGTCCTGTGTTGAACAGCAGTGAAAAGTTGACCGCTTTTCCTGTTTAACCTTTTCAAAATTAGATCTAACTTGTTCGCGTATCCATTTCTGGATCTGCAGGCTGGTACAGAGTTACCTCCCTTTAGGCTTTTTCAAATTTCCCTTGTTTTAACCTAATTTCTTGGTTAAAACTTGTCTAAATTTCTAAATTCTTTCTTAATAAATATCAATTCCACACTTTGGCCTTAAATCAAAGTTTTTTCCTTCACAGATATCCCTTTGGGGTTGTCAGATGAGGGTAGTCTCCCATGCCAACAGAAGCTACCATTCAGAGAGTGGTTTGCTTCTTAGTTGGATACCATGAGTTGACAATTCTCGCCATCAGTACCACCTGACCACTGATGAGACACAATAGTGTCGAAACACGTGTCAGGTCTAGGTACAAAAACAATGGTCCTCCTTAGGACTAGATTACCTTGTGATACGTCCCCCACAAAGGGACTTTTCCCCCTTGAGGAGGGTCTGATGCTCCCAATCGGCTGTCTGTTACACTTACTTCTCTCTCTTTCTCTGCTAAGAGATTTTAACAAATCTCGGAAGAAAGTCTCTGCTGACTTTCAATTGTTTCTTTCACAATTTCTGATGAGAGAGAGAGAGAGAGAGAGAGAGAGAGAGAGAGAGAGAGAGAGAGAGAGAGAAATATAGCGAGCTGTTCACTATTTGAAAAAGCAACGAGTGTAAATCTGTTACGACACAGCAAGCCATGTAGTATTCTGTTTATCCTACATACTGTACTTACGTGTATACTGTATTTTACTGAAAATGTCATGCAGTCAAGGCAGCTAAATTAAAGACGCTTGTTTTAGAACCTCGATCTCTTCTAAAGCCTCGTGCAATCTATTACGTCAAAGCAAAGAAACGTCACTCTGAAAGTGTGGCGTGACGTGTTAGTTCTAAAAATTCATCGAGGGTAATTAGCGAGCGCAATTTTTTTTCTATAATGACGTTTGTCTCGGTAACTTTGGCATCATAAGCTGTGGAAAAACAGGTCCCTGCCAGACTTGCTTGACATAACCTCATTTACATGATATACACACGTGTGATTTGAACGATTATTATCTCACGGGTGTCTCTCTCACGTATGTAGGATAAATATATATATGAACTAACACACCCACATACCTGGGTCGGGTCATACCTAAGACTTTAAAATTGGCAATCTAGTGGCTGCTCCGCCTGGCGTCTGGCATTATGGGGTTAGTGCTAGGACTGGTTGGTCCGGTGTCAGAATAATGTGACTGGGTGAGACATGAAGCCTGTGCTGCGACTTCTGTCTTGTGTGTGGCGCACGTTAAATGTCAAAGCAGTACCGCCCTGATATGGCCCTTCGTGGTCGGCTGGGCGTTAAGCAAACAAACAAACAAACAAACAAACAAACGTGCTTGAAGTTCCTCCGAAAACGGCGTATGGCTGCCTAAATGGCGGGGTAAAAAACGGTCATACACGTAAAATTCCACTCGTGCAAAAAACACGAGTGTACGTGGGAGTTTCAGCCCACGAACGCAGAAGAAGAAGAAGAAGAAGTGCTTGAAGTAAAGGTCAGATTACTTGGTTTAAACAATGTTTTATTAAATCAAACATGGTACAACAATACAACGATAAACAATAGGGACACGAACTCAAGCGAACGCTTATATTAGGCCTAAAAAAAAAATAGGTGTGGTTACGGTAACCCGACCTACCCTATTTTTAGGGGCCGATCCTATAACTTTTTATTACATTTGTCAACAAAAAAACAAAAAAAAACAAAAAAAAACAGTGCAAAAAACGCAATGAAAGTGAAAGCGCCCGCGTCGCACACTTATTTCCCTGTCAAGTACCGTACTTTCCGGGTCATAAGGCGCGACTTTTTTCCTCGAGTTCGACCCCTGCGTCTTCTTGTGATAATGCATGTTTCAGCTACTAGGTACTGCCCTGCCTTTGATCTGGCCGCACACACAGATTTCCACTCTGTTAAACTCGGTCACTGACCGGTCACTGACCCCGATGCAGGAAGTGTTTCCTCTCTCAGATATGACAGGGGAACCACCTCTCATGGCAAAAACTGGGTCATTGACCCCTGGGAAGAAGGTCGTGTCTTTTAACAAGGCCACCCAGCTATCACAATGCCTTTGGTCACTGACCGGTCACTGACCCCGATGCAGGAAGTGTTTCCTCTCTCAGATATGACAGGGGAACCACCTCTCATGGCAAAAACTGGGTCATTTTGGTGGCCCTATTGGCCTCCTGCCTCCAATGGGTGACTGGATTACAATTTTTTTTTTAAAAAGAAGGGGGTGCGTCTTAGATAACAAAGCGGTTTAATTTGTACACATTAGAAAAAAAAGTTAAAAAAAAAAAAAAAGTGATTGCCTACCTACCTACCCTATTTTTTTTGGCTATGTTACCGTAACCACACCTATTTTTTTTTTTTGGCCTTACGCGCCCTACGTAGTTACAAATTGACAAAAATATGATGTCGGACAAACATTACTTATAAACTATGGAACTATCTAGGTCAACAGCATAGTTGAAGCAAACCAAAAAGAACAGGAAAATGCTAACAGGAGGAAGAGGGGGAGGGTGGAGGTGGGACGAAAGAATGGTAGGTACTTATGAAAGATGAAGGTGGTTAGCGCATACAAAAAGAATATACATAGTACATTGTAAACTGTAATCCAGTGGCAAATAAGCAGATTACTTCCTTATGCATTTCTGGTGCAACACATTTTAACAAAAATTACTGGGATATCATTATTCCATTTGAAACACTAGTTCTACGACTTAAGATCTATATAAACTCTTTTTTGTTGTCTGTATGTCTCTCTCTCTCTCTGTCTCTCTCTGTCTCTCTCTCTCTTTCTGTGTGTTTCTCTCTCTCTTTCTCTCTCTCTCTCTCTCTCTCTCTCTCTCTCTCTCTCTCTCTCTCTCCATCTCTCTCTCGTTACATTTCTCTCTTTCTCTTTCTCTCTCTGCATTTGTGTTGTCGGCTTCTTGATTTCTATTTAAGTACATGTAGTTTGATGTTCATTTCATCGATTTACGTAGCAACACGTGCACCCCATAAAACAATCACCTATTTTAATCTAAACTAAATGTAATAGAATAGAATGGAAACAAGAGAAAAGGGGAGAAAGGTTGAATTGCATTCAATTGAAATAAAATGTTTTATAATTTTGCAATGATAAAAAACGCTGGCGCTGGACCCGAGTACTCTTCAGACTGGCTCGCTCCCCCAGTATGAAAGTTTTTGTCTTGTGCACGTGGATTTAAAAACACAAAAAAAATGTATTTTACACAATTAAAAAAATTATTAGAGTAAAGTAAAACATTAAAACGTTCATAATAAACAATAGTAAACAAGAATTTAAAAAAAAAAAATAAAAAAAATATAGACCGCCCATGCCGGGAATCGAACCCGGGTCACTTGGATTTAAAAAAAAAATTTTTTTAAAAAAATTATTTATTTATTTTACACAATTAAAAACATTATTAGAGTGAAATAAAACATTAAAACGTTCATAATAAACAATAGTAAACGAGAATTTAAAAAAAAATAAAAGAAATATAGACCGCCCATGCCGGGAATCGAACCCGGTTCACTTAGGCATAGTCGGAAACGCTTTCCACCAAGCTAACATATTTGACATTCGCCAGTGAACTCAATAATGCCTATACGGTCTTGAGACCAATGGTGGCAAGAGAGGTGAAGGGAGGGGGAATGTTTACAGTGCCGTGTGCCGGGCTGTGAGCAGTGCCCGCCAATGTTTAGCTCAGGCACCGTCGCGGCGGACGCGCCTCAGTTCTATGCAGAACACTGCACCCGCATTCAAGGAAACTGCACCGCGCTGTTCTGGACAACTGTCCTCACCTTCAAGTCAGAGGTGTAAGTTACACCGACCCTGGCGGCTAAGGCAAAGCCAAATGCTCGTCTCAAAACCGTATAGTCCTCGCGCAGTGGTACACGCACGCAAAGCACGCACGCACGCAAAGCGTGTGGTGTCGCTGGCTTGGCTGGGCGGTTCTATGAGCCGAACGGCTGTTCTATCCCACCGCGAATCGCGCCCGCCGTTAAGAGTCGTTTTTGTGGAATATTTCGCATTTAGGTCCCAGGTAACATTATGAAGTTTTAATACGATCAATCGGACCTATTATCAAGTTAGTGTATCAACTTTTGAAAGAACTGCGCCCAGCAGTTTCCCAGCAATAAGCTGTTAAGTCGAGACAGACAGACAGACACACACACAATAAAAAACGCTGGCGCTGGACCCGAGTACTCTTCAGACTGGCTCGCTCCCCCAGTATGAAAGTTTTTGTCTTGTGCACGTGGATTTATAAAAATAAAAAAAATAAAAATAATTTATTTTACACAATTAAAAAAATTATTAGAGTAAAATAAAACATTAAAAAGTTCATAATAAACAATAGTAAACAAGAATTTAAAAAAAAAAAAAATAGACCACCCATGCCGGGAATCGAACCCGGATCACTTTGGCCATAGGCGGACGTGCTTTCGTCTTGTGCACGTGGATTAAAAAAAATAAAAAATAAAAATATTTATTTTACACAATTAAAAAAATTATTAGAGTAAAATAAAACATTAAAACGTTCATAAAAACAATAGTAAACAAGAATTTAAAAAAAATAAATAATTATTTATTTATTTTACACAATTAAAAAAATTATTAGAGTGAAATACACAATTAAAACGTTCATAATAAACAATAGTAAACAAGAATTAAAAAAAAAAAAAAAAAAATAGACCGCCCATGCCGGGAATCGATCCCGGATCACTTTGGCCATAGGCGGACGTGATTCGCACCAGCTAGCTGGCTGTTCCATTAGCTGCACGGCAGTTGTACTCCCACCGCAAGAGTCCCCCGTTAAGAGTCGCTTTTGTGATTTATTTCGCATTTAGGTCCCAGGTAACATTATGAAGTTTTAATACGATCAATCGGACCTATTATCAAGTTAGTGTATCAACTTTTGAACGAACTGCGCCCAGTAGTTTCCCAGCAATAAGCTGTTAAGTCGAGACAGATACACAGACAGACACACAATTAAAGTCTGCAGGACCCTCCTACTGCGTACTCGGGGATTAAAGTCTGTTGGACCCTAGTACTGCGTACTCGGGGATAAAAAACGCTGGCGCTCGACCCGAGTACTCTTTAGACTGGCTCGCTCCCTCAGTATGAAAGTTTTTGTCTTGTGCACGTGGATTTAAAAAAAATATATTATTTTTATTTATTTTGCACAATTAAAAAAATTATTAGAGTAAAAAACAACATTAAAACGTTCATAATAAACAATAGTAAACAAGAATTAAAGAAAATAAATAAAAAAATAAAAAATAGACCGCCCATGCCGGGAATCAAACCCGGGTCTCTTGGATTTAAAAAAAAATAAAAAAAAATTAAAAAAAATAAAAAAAATTATTTATTTTACACAATTAAAAAAACTATTAGAGTAAAATTAAACATTAAAACGTTCATAATAAACAATAGTAAACAAGAATTAAAAAAAAATAAAAAATAGAACGCCCATGCCGGGAATCGAACCCGGATCATTTTGGCCATAGACTCTCTCGTGCTCTCTGTCTCTCTTTCACCGAGACCAAACCCTGCATTGTAATTTCTTTGCCGAGACCATTTCCTCACCCGTTGTCTGGCTTGCAAATCATGCTTTTCTCGTCACTGCGTGACGTGTTCGCCGCTCAAGTCTCCCCTTTAGTTCAGGCTGTTCGCAAAGCGACCAGCCTCCCACCGCAAAAACTCCCACCGTTAAGAGTGGCTTTTGTGATTTATTTCGCATTTAGGTCCCAGGTAACATTATGAAGTTTTAATACGATCAATCGGACCTATTATCAAGTTAGTGTATCAACTTTTGAACGAAGTGCGCCCAGTAGTTTCCCAGCAATAAGCTGTTAAGTCGAGACAGACAGACACACAGACAGACACACAATTAAAGTCTGCTGGACCCTAGTACTGCGTACTCGGGAATAAAAGAGTAAGCATACAGTGGGGTTTTTTCCATCCGGTCCTTGCACAACAACAACAGTTCAATCTGTTAACAACATAGAGGAACGTATGAACTGTAATATATATATATGTGGGCGTCTTCAATCTTGGCACGGAGAGTGTGACATTTTGTAATTTAAAGTTGGATTGTCACAAAAATTGGCATAGTAGTCCGTTGTTCTTAATTAAACTGAAACACATACTTTTCAAGAGAAAAAAGCAATATTTTGGCAGTTAAAAGTCTGTTAAATCTCATTTTTAAGCCGATTTTTGTGAAATTTGGTTAGTAGGTCTGTTGTTTCTAACTGAATATCATAACATACTTTTCAAGACAAAAACCAAAGTTTTGGCAGTTTGAAAAACCGTTAAACCCCATTTTTTCACCGATCTTAGTGAAATTTTGTAGCTAGATCTGTTGTCCCTAACTAAATTTCAATTCAAACTTTTGATGAAGAAAAGTAAACTTTTGTCCGTTAAAAACAGTTAAGGTTTGATATTTTTCTTTGATTTTGACGATGTTCGTTTGATAGGACCACAAACCCTGACTGAATTTAGATATATACACCTTTTAAGAAGAAAAACAAACTTTTGTCAGTTAAAACCCGTTATATCTCATTTCTGCACCGATTGTGGTCATCAGACGTTGAGGTTAAGCAGACTGATATTTATAGCCTACTCCAACAGGATCAAGCCTGGTACAGGTTCACAGGCCAAATACCTGAGTGTACCGGCTGAATAACAGTGTACGGGCCGAACAGAAATATGTACGGATGACGTCACGACGAAATTACGTATTGTAATGACGTTCAGCGTTCCATTTCGTCATTTTGAAGAATAAATTGCATTGAATTTGCTTGTCAAAACCAGTAGCCATTTGGTGTGTACATCTATTTTGAGTTTTGAACAAAATTCAAACAAGCCTTGCAGCATTTCGATTATATATTTTTTTTATTGATTTTACTAAATTTTAAATCGATTTTGTCATTCAAAATTCACTGTTTGGAGAATAACATGCTTGTGGTGTGTTCTCAGGAGTGTTTTTTCCAAAGTCAAATGTCTCTTGAATCTTTGGGGTATGGCAACATAATGATTTCATAAGAGACATCCATAGTGTGATTCGACTTGCTATTCACAGCACAAAGAAGCCAGTGAAAATGTGAGTTCTTGAGACCATTCGTTATTGAATATGTTAGTGTATGTGCTTTGCTGCTTAGATGATTCTACTCTCATATTTTCTTGAAAAATGGATGTACGCGACCGACTTATTACCGTGCCTGTTTAGGCGAAATGCCTTGTCATTTATCAACTTTGCTTAGCATCATTTAACTTTCATCCTTTGTGGTATTTTCAACACCTGTATCGCATTTGAAAACTGTGTAATTTTAAAAAACGAGCACTTCAAAGTTGCGTGTTGACCGATGTCACACATTTCGTCGCCATTTTGACTCGCTCATCGGATTACAAAAATATATTATAAATTCACAAGAACAGATTTTTGTAATATTGAGCGTTCATTTTATTAGTAAAATGCCTCAGAAGGCAAATGAATAACATTTGGTTCTGTCATATTTGCAGCAATGTGTCCAAACACATCCCCAAAGTTGTACACCTATCAATTTTTGGTCTGTGCTCAGTATCAGAGACGCCCACACATATATATATATATATATATATATATATATATATATATATATATATAATGATAATTAATATTACTAGTTTCCTTAAATATGCCAGTAAATAATGCACATAATTCCTTTCGTCACATTGTGTTGAAGACAAGCACACATGCATCGACAGAGAGAGAGAGAGAGAGAGAGAGAGAGAGAGAGAGAGAGAGAGAGAGAGAGAGAGAGAGAGAGAGAGAGAGAGAGAGAGAGAGAGACGCACACACACAAACACACACACACACACACAAACACACACACACTCTCTCACACACACACACACACACACACACACACTCACACACACACACACACACACACTCAAAAGCGAGCGCACGCTCGTGCCCGCGCACAAACACATGAATAATTGAAAAAGATAATTATAACGAGTAGGACAAAGGATTGAATCCACAGCGACCTTTTCATTTTATAGATCTACAACCTGTATTCTTTTTCTCTCACTTGTTGCTCTCATGTGTTGAAGCAACAATAGACTTTGTGTCTTGTGGCTGTAAAGCCCCACGTTGTGCCGTTTCTTTCTGCTCTATATGCTCATAGTTGCACTAAAAGGTTAGCACAATATTAATCTTGGTTTTACGTGAGAGATTGGCGTAAAACCCAGTTTGTGTCTGTTATTCTCTTTTCGCGGGTGATTTGCCACAGGGGGATTGGAACATGAGATGGGTTGGATTGTTCCCTCTCTCCAGACTAGAAAGCTTTTATTCGAATTGCTCCATTGAAGTCCCGTTAGTTTTGAGAGGGGATTGACCGCTTGCCGCGCAAGACAGGGTTCAAAAAGACATGTATTTGGAGTGGTGGTGGTCTTTGGCATCTGTGTTTGTCTGTCTGCCTGCCTGACTCTCTGTTCCTCTGTCTGTCTCTCTGTTTGTCTATGTGTGTGTGTTAGTTTCTTTCATTTCTATTCTGGTCAGGGGTGGATCACATCATTTTTAAGGAGGGGTTTCCAAATTTCTTTTAGGGATAAATCGACGACGCGAAGCGTTTAGTTGAGGACGCGAAGCGTTCAAAACGTCATAGGGGGGTACGGGGGAATGACCCCCCCCCCCCCCCGGAAAATGTTGATGAAAACAAAGAAAATGGAGCGATCTGGTGCAATCTGAACCAAGAAACTTCTCCTAATACACCTTCCAAAAAGTAAGTTTGAGAAACAAATGTTGATCTTAATTACGGAAATCTGGTGCAACCTGAGCCAACAAATTACCCAACTACCTTCCAAAACAGTCACTTAGAAGACAAAGGCCGGCTCCCATGGGGGTCTGGGGGCATGCCCCCCCCCCCCCCCCCGGAACATTTTGATAAAAATCAAGGAAAATAGAGCAATCTAGTGCAATCTGAGCATCAGTTTTTCTTTATTTTCAATTTTTTTGTTCTCTTTTTTAAATTTTGTTTTAGGCTAGGAGGGGGGAGGGGGGTCCGGAAACCCCGGAAACCCCCCTGGATCCGCCCCTGCAGGTAGAGTTTGACATTAACATGTGTCATGAAATTAGTTCAGATCACGTGTGTATGTGGCGTGAGTGGGTGGGTTGGTGTTTGTCTGTGTATGTCCGACTGCTTGACTGAATCTCTGTCCCTCTGTCTGTCTCTCTGTTTTTCTATGTCAGTGTTAGTTTCTTTCATTTCTATTCAGGTAGAGTTTGACACTATCACATGTAATGAAATTAGTTCAGATCACATAAACGATAACATAACTTTGTTTCCGTGTTAAGCGCAGCAACGCCAGCGAGAGGCCTTTAGTTTGAAAATAAACAAAGCAACTTTCTTCCGCTTGCGATTCTTTTCCTACAAAAAGCATTTCAAACTAAACTTTGATGGGACAGTACAAAACTTATGTTAACTCACAATAACAATGTTATCGAGGCAATTTGCCTTTAAAGCTAGGTTTTGTCGGCCTTTCCCGCTTAATCTGCATAACAATCAATTTAGTTCAAGTATCACGATATTCTGACATGTAGTGTACATTGAACTGAGCTTATTCCGTTGTTTTTGCTTAAAGTCATCAACCTGAAATCCGGCACGGCTGCTATTTTCCTTCCCACGCTAAATTTGCTAAGGCGTGAGCTGTGGTGCTTTTACCGTGTATCAAAAGAAAATGAAAAGAAACATCCTTTCACGTGCTTGCATCGGAAATGGGCTGACATCGGAGAGCGGAATGCGAAGCAGAGTATTATTTGCCTCAACACATTTCCGTCAAATTTACCCACGAGATGCACTCGAAGCGTTTGGTGGCCATTTTCCTTACATTGCCAAGGTCGTCAAGGCCGCACAAACCATGACGCTCTGTGCGTGTGTCACGTGGGTGAAAGCAATGGATTGCAGAAATATTTTGAGGCAAGAAATACAGTGTTTCCCATAACCCCCCGATGTCAGCCACTCTCTGAATTCAAAGGTTCGGTTACTGTACGAGGAAAGATGACTTTTGTGCACTCTTCCCACATCTGCCTTTAAAAAACAAAAAGTGAGTTAAAAACAAAAATAGCACTTTAAACCATTTATGGACAGGCAGACGGAGACAAAAGTAGTTCCCTTGTGCTCTTGAGTGATAAATTGTTCGTGCTAACGGTTGTAACTGAATAATAGATTGAGCGTGCCTCAAGTAAAAGGAACCATCAACGAATTGGACTTAGAGGCTAGGCTGAATTTGAAGTGTGCAAAGGTAACGGGAAATGCCAGAGAGAACCTTCAACACGATACTTTCTTATGTTGCTGTAGACATACATTAAAGTTATGAAATTGGGATTTCGACGAGGAGGAAGAGGAGGCAGAAGAGAGTTTGGGAAAGAAATAAGAGGATACACGTAGGCCTGAGGTGCACGAGAAAGTTACCAACCGGTCGGGAGCCAGCCGCGAAATTGATATTTGTTGTGATTTCAACCATAGACCATTTATCCTGGACCGCCAACTAGCTCTCTCTCCGCTCTTTCTCTCTATTACGAGGTAGCGCCTCTCGCATTTAGGAACCTACGCTTACATGGCCTTTCAGAAATCAGGGGGACGTCATATCCGGTGTCGATTGAAAACATGGACGAAGTTGCCGAGGTAAGTTCTGAAAATGCTAAAATAAACTCAGCAAAAGTGCATATGGAACATGTTTTTTGATGAGTTTTGTTAAGTTTAGTTTGGAGTTTTGGAAAATCCAGTTCATTGTCACCTCCCATTGTCACAGATAACTGGAGCGTGCTTTCTTTTCACTGTCTTCGAATCGCTGGCCTTTCAAACCGGACGTGACGCACCCCTGAAAGTCGAGAGTCGTAACCTCGAAGGGTCACGTGACGATTTGGCGGTCCAGGCTATTTGGTCTATGTTTCAACCAACCCAACCAGACCCCGCTGTTTGATCTCCCCCGTTTGGTTGGCACCCACTTGCGGCTTGTGCACATCAACCCTGGTACCCAGTTGAACGATCTATATCTGAGTGAAGTCCTGTGACGGAACTGCTGTTGTCTGTGTGTTTGTCTCTTTATTTCCATGGTTGTACCATTTCTTTTAAAGTACTGCGAAACCCACGGCGATCACATTCCAATCATTTCTGTGTACTGTTTGTTCTGAATATGAAGCTAATTCAACCGATACAGGCTGATGTTTTATATAAAGAAATTGTAAAGAAATGTCTCCTCTGTCCCCAGGCCAGCAAAACAGAGCAAGATGCCTGCCTTGGTAAACCAGAGCTTACCATCGTCCTCCACATTCTACTTCAGGATCAGCGGGGGCGACAACAACCGCAGCGCCATCGGGGTCAGGGAGGCGGTGGGGGTGGGGTCGGGGAGCCTGCCCCCCGGCTTCCAGGACCTCCCCCCTCTCTCCCCAGGAGGCGACAAGGACTTCTCCTGGATGTACCCGCTCCTGGAGCAGATGACGAAAGAGGAGCGAACGTTCGGGCCCACCACGGAGCTTCTGCTCATCTTTGCCTTCACCGTGTTCATCTCCTTCGGGGCTGTTGGCAACGGCTTGGTGTGCTTCGTGGTGGCGCGCAACCCCATCATGAGGACCCCGCGCAACATCTTCATCATCAACCTGGCCATCTCAGACCTGACGTTGTGCGTCTTCACGCAGCCCCTCAACCTCTACCTCCTCATCACCACGCAGTGGGAGCTGGGCAGCTTCATGTGCAAGTTCGTCACCATGTTCCAGGGCACCAACGTCTTCGTCTCCACTATCAGCATCACGGCTATTGCCCTAGACAGGTTTCAGGTTAGTTACTGTTTGTGCTTGTGCGTGGGCAGCGATGGGATAAGTGGGAGGGGGGATAGGGTCGGGATTGTGGGATTTAGGGTAAGACACCAACATCTTTGTTTCTACAATCTGCATCACGGCTTTTGCCTTGGACAGGTTTCAAGTGAGTGTGGGAAGAGTGGATGCAGTAATGCTGTTAGTACGGAGCTGGTGTTGGTGTTTTGGGGTGGCAGTGAGGTTGAGAGGCGCCGGGCAGCCCAGGATAGGTTCCAGGTCAATGTGGAGGTACGTAGAAGTGGGGTGGAGGGGAGTGGAGAGGAAATGGGTGTAATGGTTGGGGGTAAGGTAAGGGTTGAGGGACGTGGTGGTGGTGGTGTATGTGAGTGTGGATGTGGTGGTTAGTATCTCCATGTTCATCGAGCACCAACGTCTTCGTGTACACCATCACGGCAATCGCACCGGACACATGTCAGGTCAGTCTTTGACTGCGCTTGTTCAATGCGGGAACCAGCTCTAGAAGTCCATCTCTGTGTGTAAATTTGTGCGTGTTTGCCATCCTCCTTGTATTTCTGCCTTTTTTCTGCCTCTATCCTTACTTGTGCGCACAAATCGTATATTATATCACAAGCGAAACAATGTTTTCCGTCAGGTCATGGAACGTCTGCAGCCATCCATATAAGAGGGTTTGAAAATACAAACAGCACATTTCAGCCCAACATGAACGTAACAAAACACAAAACAAAACAAAGAATAAGAAAAAAAGAGAGAGAGAGAGAGAGAGAGAGAGAGAGAGAGAGAGAGAGAGAGAGAGAGAGAGAGAGGGGGTAGATAAGAGAGAGAGAGAGAGAGAGAGAGAGAGAGAGAGAGAGAGAGAGACAGGGAGAGAGAGATACAGGGACAATGACAATGACAATGACAATTCTTTATTTAACGAGGGTAGTAGATTAAGCAGTGGTCTGCTTTTTTACATCCAGCCCTCGCCCTAAAGAGGAACTAACTACAACAATGAAGTAAAAATACAAGATAAAAAAATTAAATAAAAATAAAATAAAAAAATTAAATTTAGAGACAGAGACAGGGAGAGAGAGAGAGAGAGAGAGAGAGAGAGAGAGAGAGAGAGAGAGAGAGACAGACAGACAGACGTACTGAGAGAGAGAGAGACAGAGACAGAGACAGACAGAGAGACAGAGAGGGACAGAGACCGAGACAGAAACAGAGACACAGAGAAAGAAAGAAGATTATATTTTACCCAAAAAAACGCACAGACCCAGCTGGCGGAGTTTTTAACTTCAATTCAGTCGGGGAAAAAACACATGTAAGCTTTCATCTTTCATGTAGTCAAACTCGTTTTTTTTAAATTGGTCGAATATTTAAAACAACGCCATCACAGCTGCATCATAATTGTTGCTCTACTTTTATTTATTGGTCACGATCATTTTCATTTTTTCATTGTATTGTATTTCACTATGTGCCCTCGTGTGACACCGGAGCTTCTTCGTGCTACGTAGATCAGAAAGAGCAGGTGCAGTTCGTTTTCAAGAGCTCTGTAAAATACGTTTAGTTGTTGGAAGCACAGATGTTAGCTATTAACATTTACTTTTTTTTCTTCGTGTTTTTACTGTGGTTTTTTTTAATGTACAAAGCAAAAATATAACGACGATTTCTACCCTTTCAACGAACACACAAAATGTATACGAGCCACAGACACCAAAAGCAGACAGACAGACAGGCAGGCAGACATACAGACACACGCACACGTAGCTCTCATAGCATGGCACCGAAAGCGGGTTGTCATTGCACGAAATGTCTAGGAGCTAAATGTCTGGATATCTCAGAATCTGCTTCCAGTTGCTGAATTAAATGTATCTATCGTCACTAGGGACCACTGTACTTGCTGTTCATATTTGTATTTCGGTTGAAACTGATTTGTCGACAAACTTCAAAAGTCAAACTATACTAATGCGGTTTAAAATTATACACAAGCCTTTTTTTTTTTTAATTGATGATCGAAATCTCGAAACTACATACATAATATTTCTGTCAAAAAGAAAACCAAAAAAAGCTATCGTTATCATACACCTAATGGTATAAATCAGAAATAGTGCCTGAGGCAAGTCTTATTCCGTTGCACTAGTCTAAATCTAACAAGCACAATATATTGATCCCGGGGTGTCAAAATCCAAGGCCCTGTTTCCCGCGGTCTGACTCGACTGCTTGACAATTACATAAGCCCGTTGGGATTCAGGGCTAGAATTAGTGTCATCCTTGTCATCAGCTCTTTCAGGCCATGCCTCTGTGTTGTAGCCACCCTACCCTTGCTCGTATGCAACAACCTGCACAATATAGACACTCATGCAGGCTATCAAAGTCACAAAACTTCTGAAAATTGAAGCGATTCTGTGCAAAATATTGAGGGGTCGAAAAAAAAGGGGTTTTGATACTGCCTCTACACAAACAATAATCATGTTGTCGTAGCTTTATTTGATTGCATACTTATGTTGCGAAGTTTTCACGTGAGCCCACAAAAGCTTTTCTTGATAATATTTTTGGTCTGAATTTTCTTTTTTCTTCTTTTTTTTACATTTAGTCAAGTTTTGACTAAATGTTTTAACATAGAGGGGGAATCGAGACGAGGGTCATGGTGTATGTGTGTGTGTGTGTGTGTGTGTGTGTGTGTGTCTGTCTGTCTGTCTGTCTGTCTGTGCGTGTGTGTGTGTAGAGCGATTCAGACCAAACTGATGAACCGATCTTTATGAAATTTTACATGAGAGTTCCTGGGAATGATATCCTCGGACGTTTTTTTCATTTTTTTGATAAATACTTTTGATGTCGTCATATCCGGCTTTTTGTAAAAGTTGAGGCGGCACTGTCACACCCTCATTTTTTAATCAAATTGATTGAAATTTTTGTAAAGCTATCTTCGACGAAGGCCGGACTTCGGTATTGCATTTCAGTTTGGTGGCTTAAAAGTTATGTAATGACTTTAGTCATTAAAAATCTGAAAATTGTAATTAAAATGGGGTTTTTTATAAAACGATCCAAATTTACGTTCATCTTATTCTTCATCATTTTCTGATTCCAAAAACATATAAATATGTTATATTTGGATTAAAAACAAGCTCTGAAAATTAAAAATATAAAAATTATGATCAAAATTAAATTTTCGAAATCGATTTAAAAACAATTTCATCTTATTCCTTGTCGGTTCCTGATTCCAAAAACATATAGATATGATATGTTTGGATTAAAAACACGCTCAGAAAGTTCAAACGAAGAGAGGTACAGAAAAGCGTGCTATGCAGCACAGCGAAACCACCACCGTGCTGAACAGGCTCGTCAGTTTCACTCCGTTTTGCACAAGCGGCGGACTACGGTCATTGTGAAAAAAGCAGTGCGTTCAGTTTCATTCTGTGAGTTCCACAGCTTGACTAAATGTAGTAATTTCGCCTTACGCGACTTGTTTTTTTTTTAGAAAAGTGTGAAACCGTCCCTTACAGATTTTCGATCTGTGAAAGTGCTTCAAAATGCATACGACGAATACGACAAATAAACAATCGAAGAGAATGAACAAAAACACCATTTCCCCTTTTGCACTTTCAATTTGTGCATGGTAAGACTCATAATCAAAACTTATGACAATACTTTGGATTTGTCATAGGGTCCTCTAATTGGTCGTTAACTCGCCAGCCTAGCACTGTTAGAGTTGAGTGATGTAGGAACATACGTCCATCAGAGAAGCGTTTATCCCTTTAACAGTCAATTTCACCCTCCTTCTCCGTCTTCGACTTTTATGTTTGAGTGATGTGGGAACATACGCATAGAGGAACGTTTTAACATCCCATTCATTTATTCAGTCAATTTCATCTTTCTCTTACTTTTTCAACTGTTATGTTATGTTTACCCTTCTGTTCATTCATTCAGTCAATTTTATCCCCAGCATATGTCCATCAGAGAAACAATTTTACCCTTCTGTTCCTGCATTCAGTCCATTCTATCCTCAGCATATGTCCGGCAGAAAAACAATGTTACCCTTCTGTTCCTGCATTCAGTAAATTTTTATCCTCAGCATATGTCCATCAGAGAAACGGTTAACACTTCTGGTCCTGCATTCAGTCCATTCTATCCTCAGCATATGTCCGTCAGAGAAACGGTTTACACTTCTGGTCCTGCATTCAGTCCATTCTATCCTCAGCATATGTCCGTCAGAGAAACGGTTTACATTTCTGGTCCTGCATTCAGTCCATTCTATCCTCAGCATATGTCCGTCAGAGAAACGGTTTACATTTCTGGTCCTGCATTCAGTCCATTATATCCTCAGCATATGTCCGTCAGAGAAACAATGTTACCCTTCTGTTTATTCATTCAGTTAATTTTATCCTCAGCATTTATGTCCATCAGAAAGTTTGTCTCCCTTCTGTTCATTCATTCAGTCAATTTTGACATCCTCCGTCTTTTACTTATGTCACGTTCGAGGGATGTGGGAACAAACGTCCGTAAGATGAACGTTGGGCGGGGATGTAGCTCAGTCGGTAGCGCGCTGGATTTGTATCCAGTTGGCCGCTGTCAGCGTGAGTTCGTCCCCACGTTCGGCGAGAGATTTATTTCTCAGAGTCAACTTTGTGTGCAGACTCTCCTCGGTGTCCGAACACCCCCGTGTGTACACGCAAGCACAAGACCAAGTGCGCACGAAAAAGATCCTGTAATCCATGTCAGAGTTCGGTGGGTTATAGAAACACGAAAATACCCAGCCTGCTTCCTCCGAAAGCGGCGTATGGCTGCCTAAATGGCGGGGTAAAAACGGTCATAAACGTAAAAGCCGTGGGAGTTTCAGCCCATGAACGAACAAACAAACAAACAAGATGAACGTTTTACCCTTGTTCATTCCTTCATACAGTCAATGTTGCCCTCCTCCTTCTTCTAGCACCAGTATGTTAGAATGATGTGGGAACATCAGTCAATCACGGGAAAGTTTATCCTTCTGTTCCTGCATTCAGTCAATCTTATCCTCAGCATACGTCCATCAGAGGAACGTTTTACTCTCTTGTTCATGCATTCAGTCAATTGTATTATCCTCCTTCTACTACTAGTATGCTTGAGTGATGTGGGAACGTACATCCATCAGAGGAAAGTGTTACCCTCCAAATCCCGCATTCAGTCAGTTTTATCCTCAGCATACGTCCATCAGAGGAACGGTTTTACCTTTCTGTTCCTGCCTTCAGTCAATTGTATCCTTGGCATATGTCTATCAGAGAAACTTGTTACCCTCTTGTTCATTCATTCAATCAATTTTGCCCTTATCCTTCTTCCACCACTGGTATGTCTGAGTGATGTGGGAACATCAGTCAATCATCGAAACGTGTGACCCTTCTGTTCCTGCATTAATCCTCAGTATACGTCCTTGAGAGGAACGTTTTACCCTCTTGTTCATTTATTCAGTCAATTGTATCCTCAGCATGCGTCCTTCAGAGGAACGTTTTACCCTCTTGTTCATTCATTCAGTCCTTTTTCCCCTCCTCCTCCTTCTACCACTGGTATGTTTGAGTGATGTGGGAACATCAGTCAATCAGGGAAACCTGACAGGGGGTAGGCTCGAGGGAAAAGCTGTTGAGAGAACAAAGCAATCGGCACAAAAGACAGCTTTGTCATGCGCATCCGTCTTCCGTTCTTTAGCTGGCCTCAGGGACAGGCAATGCCAAGTGATGCGGTAGACGCAAAACGTGAAAGGGTAGGACTGGAAAAGGGGGAGAACAAATAGACACGTTAGCAGAGATCCGTGCCAAGCGTACGTAGCGCAGAGGGCAAAACATGGTGAGAGAGAGAGAGAGAGAGAGAGAGAGAGAGAGAGAGAGAGACAGACAGACAGACAGACAGACTGAGACAGAGAGAGAGAGACAGAGAGAGAGAGACAGACAGACACCGAGAGAGAGACAGAGATAGAGAGAGACAGAGAGAAACGGACAGACAGACATACGGACAGACAGACAGACAGACACAGACAGAGAGACAGGACGAAGGAAGGAACCATACCCAAGGATGGAGAAGTTATGACAAAAAGAAGAATGAAAGAGAGAGTGACAACGGCATTGACAATGACAATTCTTTATTTAACGAGTGTAATAGATTAAGCAACTGAAGTACGAACACTTATATATGAGTTGAAGAGGGAGAGCTTGGCAGAGAGAGAGAGAGAGAGAGAGAGGGAGAGAGACAGACAGACAGAGAGAAAGAGAGAGGGGGGGGAGAGAGAGACAGACAGACAGACAGACAGACAGAGAGACAGACAGACAGACAGACAGAGAGAGAGAGAGAAAGAGAGAGAGAGAGAGAGAGAGAGGGAGAGAGACAGACAGACAGAGAGAAAGAGTCTGAAGTCTGAAGTCTGAATGTTTTAATGAGTAGGCCTTGGGCCCTTTTCATGGAGATGAGCACATCTCAAGCACCAGCATACAAATGCACATTGTGAACAAAAACAAGAACATCCTACTAGTATCGCCCTGTTTCGTTTACGGATTATGGATTACGAATGGAAAGCGCCTTCATGACAAATGTAGAAAAACGTAGCAATAGCGGCTTACTAGTGTTTGAAAACAGCATGGTTAATTTAAACAATGATGGGATTCTAGTGTATTTTCGTGGAATATAATATTCTCTTAACTCAGCATATTTAGGGCATACTAAAAACAAAGTGGACTTCATCTTCAACACTGCCACAACAAAATGGACAAGATAAATCAGCGGAGGTTGCATTTAAATTAAAGCGAAATCGATGCACTTTCAGAGGAGATACTCCCAATCTAAGTCTAATCAGAAGATTTCTAGCTTTAATATGTTTCAAATCACTTAAATAGTTGGATAATGTTAGGGTTGATTTGAAGGTTCTGTACAGAGAGAAACGTTCACTTCCTTGTACATTGTCAAGCCAGGTTTGCTTATAGGCCCATTGCAGAAACTCAAGTTAACAACAGCATTTCTACTCGGCGCGCGCGGTATGAGAATCACGGGTCGTAACTCTCTGGAATTGGTCATCCGCCGCCATGTTGGATGCCTTGCACGATCTCTGACAGTGCTTGAGCGTTGGGTGGCGACTCGACAAAAGTGAAAATGACACGTTGTGTGGCCAAAAACTGCAGTCAGTAGGCACACTTTAGGATCCCTAAAGTTGTTTACCATCAGGGTGACAACTGGAAGGAAGTTACTGAGCGGAGAAGACGATTATAACTGGTTATTTTTTGCTGTGTGCAGTGCGCTAATCAACAATTGTCCATAGGCTGTGCCTTTAGAGTGAACACTGTGATAGGATGCTTTGAAAATTATACTTTGCAGTAGTTACCTGAGCTGCATTGTACCTCATTTGCCTGTCTTGAGAGCTTTATCTTGTGAATTTTGGTGCACTGTCTGCATGGTAATTTGAGATAAAGAATAAATAAATGAATATAATAATGTATTCTTGCTTTACTTTTTACATTTAGTCAAGTTTTGACTAAATGTTTTAACGTAGAGGGGGGAATCGAGACGAGGGTCGTGGTGTATGTGCGTGCGTGTGTGTGTGTGTGTGTGTGTGTGTGTGTGTGTCTGTCTGTGTGTGTGTGTGTGTGTCTGTGTGTGTGTGTAGAGCGATTCAGACTAAACTACTGGACCGATCTTTATGAAATTTGACATGAGAGTTCCTGGGTATGAAATCCCCGAACGTATTTTTCATTTTTTTGATAAATGTCTTTGATGACGTCATATCCGGCTTTTCGTGAAAGTTGAGGCGGCACTGTCACGCCCTCATTTTTCAAACCAAATTGGTTCAAATTTTGGTCAAGTAATCTTCGACGAAGCCCGGACTTCGGTATTGCATTTCAGCTTGGTGGCTTAAAAATTAATTAATGACTTTGGTCATTAAAAATCTGAAAATTGTAAAAAAAAAATAAAAATTTATAAAACGATCCAAATTTACGTTTATCTTATTCTCCATCATTTGCTGATTCCAAAAACATATAAATATGTTATATTTGGATTAAAAACAAGCTCTGAAAATTAAATATATAAAAATTATTATCAAAATTAAATTGTCGAAATCAATTTAAAAACACTTTCATCTTATTCCTTGTCGGTTCCTGATTCCAAAAACATATAGATATGATATGTTTGGATTAAAAACACGCTCAGAAAGTTAAAATGAAGAGAGGTACAGAAAAGCGTGCTATCCTTCTTAGCGCAACTACTACCCCGCTCTTGTCAATTTCTTTTTTTTTATTTTTTTTATTCTCTTTTTGTACATTTTTTTATATTTTTTTTTTACATGTATATGGTGTACATTACAGGACATCACCTAACCGAAAGGACAGAATCATATAACAGAAAAGCACACTTGGACAATTACAACATACATGGGGTGGGAGGATGGAATGGGGAGGGGGGATGTTCTGTGGTTTGGTGGTCGCATTATCAAAAGGTTTTAAGAACGAAAAAACCTAAGGGTTACATCAAAACGTGCATATACAGGCGCCAATTTCACTGCCTTTGCCATGAGCGGTCGACTGACGATGCTACGAGTATACGGTCTTGCTGAAAAATGGCATTGCGTTCAGTTTCATTCTGTGAGTTCGACAGCTACTTGACTAAATGTTATTTTTTTCGCCTTACGCGACTTGTTATGTTGTGCTGTTGTGTTAAAAAGGCAGATCCCCTTTGGACTCATGCATGCACAGTTTTCTTCATTTTGTCTGCATACACAGTGAAATACGCAAAAAGAACAAGAGTGCAATGAAGAAAACTAACAAAGACGGCATCCAATATGGCGGCGCGAAGAGAGTATGAGCGGAGTTGTGCCCCTTAGGGCTAAAGCTAGCCGATCCATATGATAACGTCACGCCGAGTAAGAAGAATGAATTGGACCTATAGGATGAAATAAGTGTTTCTTTAAATGCTGTTAGGAACGCCTTCTCATCGCCAACACTTTGGAGAGAGAGAGAGAGGGAGAGAGAGAGGGAGAGAGAGAGAGAGGGAGAGAGAGAGAGAGAGAGAGAGAGACACACACACACACACACACAGACAGACAGACAGACAGACAGAGAGAGAGAGAGAGAAACTGAAACTGAAACTGAAACTGAAACTGAACTTTATTACCAAAGGATAGAGGTTTTAGGCAAAGCCTAATCTTACAACCTGTCCCTTATACAAACACTTAATACAGACGCACATAATATAGATAGTAAAATTGACAAGGTTATTGTTACTTACAGACGTACATAATGTAAATAGTAATAAGAAAAGGGTTATGGTTTTGTATACACATTCAAAAATGGGAAAAACATGTAGTGTGGAAATTGCAGCATAGTTGCAATAATGCATTGCATATAAACATCCAAAACAACTAATAACAAAAGGGAGAAAACAAATGAGAGAGAGAGAGAGAGAGAAAGAGAGAGAGAGAGAGATTCGCAGAGAGAGAGAGACGAAGAACAAGGGGCAGTGAAAAAACAAAAATCAAAACCCAACAAAATCAAGAAAAGAAAGGGTTAACACACAGAAAAAGCAAAAACAACATAACGACACTGCTGCAACAAGAGTAACTTGAACAAGAGGACAAAGGATAGAAACCAGCGGTAACACAAACTGGTTGCAAGTATCGCAGACAAAAGAACTGCACGGGATCATTAGATGAGGGCAGAATAAAGAAGTAGAGCAAGAACATCCCCTATGATTGAAACGCCTGTGAATACAGAAGAGAAGTGTGGAGTGCATCGATTTAAAGATATACTAAGTAGCCTTTTAGGGACAGCTGTCTGGTAAAATTAAGCTTAATGCCGTTCTTAATTGAGCCCGAAGTTGACTTCGCGAAGTCATTTTTACCGAAAATTCTAATGCTACTGCTTCGTGCAGCGAGCTTCGTGGAGGAGACTTAGAGAAGTCACTTCGCCCAAATAATGTCAGGCTTTCAGAAGTCCAAGGGACATTCATGTATTGATTAAAACTCACCTGCAATAGTTAAACTATAAAATACTCCGTAACTATGCTAATTAGATATATGAATGTAAATAATGGAACGATTTTGTTATGTACACCCTCTTGTATTTGGCTCCCCATTTGGTTCATCGACATTTTTTAGTGCTGCCAATCATCCATAACGCTAGCAGACGAAACTCCTCCAAGGACGCATGAAGCAGGCCCTTGATACCCGTTGTTGCCAACGTTTGTCGGATGTCTTCAGTTTGTAAATTGGACAGCCCCCCCCCCCCCCCCCGCCCCGTTAATCACCTCCAAAAATATGAGAAGACCAGCTCTTAGAATGAAGAAATAAAGTCTTAAAACGGGGGTAATTTTACAGAGGTTATGAAAATCTAAGAAAACCGGGTCCTTAAAAGAAGTATAAGTCTTGAAATAGGGGGTTCCACTTTTTGTCTTTAACTCTCATCTTATTCAGCTCTTATATTTTTCTCTTCATAGTTTACCATGTTTTGTCTTCATCGTTTACCTTGTGTTCTCTTCATCTCTTTCCTTGCTTCAACAGTTACCTGTTTATATTGCAGGTGATCGTATATCCAACGAAGGAGAGCATGAAGCAGGTGGGAGCGGCCATTGGCCTGCTGAGCATCTGGGTCATCTCTTTCCTGATGGCCAGTCCGGCCCTGCTCTTTCAAGTGCTGGACACTAACGCTCCGCTCAAACACGAGTTCCCTGACTTCTTAGTTTACAACTGTATTGAGGTGAGGGATGATGATTATGGATGATGGATGATGGATTGATGGATGATTGATGATGATGATTGATGATGATGATGATGATGATGGAACTTTATTTTTCAAGGATAGAGGTTTAAGGCTATGCCTTTTCTTACAACCGGTCATTACTTCTAATACAAAATTATACAAGTAAAACAATCGGAAAAATAAGCAAACTAAACGAACAAACAAGCAAACAAACAACCGGACGAATAAGCATACAAAACGAACAAACAAGCAAACAAACAACACAATGACGAATATGTAGAGAGAGAGAGAGAGAGAGAGAGAGAGAGAGAGAGAGAGAGAGAGAGAGAGAGAGAGAGAGAGAGTAAGGGAGTGAGAGGGGGAGAGAGAGGGGGAAAGGCAGAGAGAAAGAGCAGGCAGACAGCCAGACATACATATAGACATAAAGAGACAGATAGATGGACATGCAGATAGACATACAATGAGCCAGATAAACAGACAGAGAGGTGTAAAGCCTTGTGAAAGACGAAGCCATGCACAAATGTACACAACATAGAGATAAAAAAAAAACCACACCTAAGACTCGTTTCAGATGAGTAAAGAACAAGTCGCGTAAGGCGAAAATACAATATTTAGTCAAGTAGCTGTCGAACTCACAGAATGAAACTGAACGCAATGCCATTTTACTCGTAGCATCGTCAGGCCACCGCTCATGGCAAAGGCAGTGAAATTGACAAGAAGAGCGGGGTAGTAGTTGCGCTAAGAAGGATAGCACGCTTTTCTGTACCTCTCTTTGTTTTAACTTTCTGAGCGTGTTTTTAATCCAAACATATCATATCTATATGTTTTTGGAATCAGGAACCGACAAGGAATAAGATGAAAGTGTTTTTAAATTGATTTGGACAATTTAATTTTGATAATAATTTTTATATATTTAATTTTCAGAGCTTGTTTTTAATCCGAATATAACATATTTATATGTTTTTGGAATCAGCAAATGATGGAGAATAAGATAAACGTAAATTTGGATCGTTTTATAAATTTTTATTTTTTTTTTACAATTTTCCGATTTTTAATGACCAAAGTCATTAATTAATTTTTAAGCCACCAAGCTGAAATGCAATACCGAACCCCGGGCTTCGTCGAAGATTACTTGACCAAAATTTGAACCAATTTGGTTTGAAAAATGAGGGCGTGACAGTGCCGCCTCAACTTTCACGAAAAGCCGGATATGACGTCATCAAAGACATTTATCAAAAAAAGGAAAAAACGTTCGGGGATTTCATACCCAGGAACTCTCATGTCAAATTTCATAAAGATCGGTCCAGTAGTTTAGTCTGAATCGCTCTACACACACACACACACACACACACACACACACACACACACACACACACGCACGCACACACGCACGCACATACACCACGACCCTCGTTTCGATTCCCCCTCGATGTTAAAATATTTAGTCAAAACTTGACTAAATATAAAAAAGTATTGCGGATAGAGATAGGACTTCAGAAATAATATGGTATGAACCATATGAGTACCTTTGTGTATATTTTCAGTCGTTCCGTAAACATAAAAGAACTAAGATTAAGAACAAAAGCTGAAAAATTCTTCTGACCGACCATATATTTGTGAGCCGTGTAACATCATGAACACAAGGCTCACCACGGATGCTGACCCAAGTGAGCCCCATGGACCCCCTCAGTGAAAAATGTAGAAGACAAAGAGGTTCATGTTCTTACTTTCGCAGACACACGGCTCTCTGAGCCCTTTACAAACACGGTATGGTCATCTGGGTTAGATTGACTCCGTAAATGTTCGTTAGTGCAGATCTGGCAGATACTTTTCTCAGACAGTACTGATGGTACACATGATAACTTATATGTAGTGCGTACCAGGACCCACTCTTGTCAGTTTTAGTGCGTCGTGGGACCCACTCCATGGATTTCTAGTGCATGTTTTCGGTTCCTTGTGCGTATAGGACAGAGGGACGCGTATGTTGGGGAGTCCAGGACACACCTTTGAAAATTATGTATCAACAGCTTGTTGACTTTGATTCCGCGAAGTGTGACTGCATGCACTTTAAATCCAGAGCAAGGTTGTCGACCCAACCTTCGATCCTCGTCGTAACCATATTACATTTCTTCCACAACGTTCCACTCCATCACATGCCGATGAAAGAAGCCGTAACGAGAAATTGATCCTCTGCATGGCAGCCTGCTTGTGTCTCCTTCACATCTTGCAGAAACACACGCTGACACGCCCATGATTTTATATAGTTCATCTATCTAAATGGCCGCTGGCAATCCATTATCCATTTTCTGTCGAGTTTGGCGTATCGGCGCGCGTGTGTGTCAGTGGTGTGAAAATGGATGAGAAATCATTAATACGCAAACAAACAAAAACAAAAAATTTGATTTACTTTTTTTTAAAGATTAAAAATGATTTTTAAAAAAAGTGACATATATTCAAACTAATAAAAATGTGCTGGCTGTACAAGTGTTCGATTCAGTGAGCGAGGATTATAGGTACTTTCCTTCCCGCGTAGAACATCTTGTTTATTATCGTAGATCCGGACAGGTTTTCACCTAAGACAAGAGCATTTTCAACTTTAAACACACGCTAAAAGTCAACAGTCTGGCTGTTTCTTGTGCATGGTGATGCTTGAGCTGTTGATTTAATATTTGAAGTGACACCTGTCTCATTCTGCTCAATGAATTCAGGAAGAAAATGTTCCAATCAGTCTACACAGAATGCAAGCAGGATGTTGATGTTCTGCTTGTGTTTGTGCTGAAAGGGTGCTCTTATTCCATATGAAAGCCTGCACAGATATGGGGCGTTGAACATGACCTACAACATTCTGAGAACATCAGGTCTGAGAATGTCGGGAGTCTTACATTGGGCGTACTTTCTTTACTTTCTTTATTTGGTGTTTAACGTCGTTTTCAACCACGAAGGTTGTATCGCGACGGGGAAAGGGGGGAGATGGGATAGAGCCACTTGTCAATTGTTTCTTGTTCACAAAAGCACAAATCAAAATTTTGCTCCAGGGGCTTGCAACGTAGTACAATATATGACCTTACTGGGAGAATGCAAGTCTCCAGTACAAAGGACTTAACATTTCTTACATACTGCTTGACTAAAATCTGTACAAACATTGACTATATTCTATACAAGAAACACTTAACAAGGGTAAAAGGAGAAACAGAATCCGTTAGTCGCCTCTTACGACATGCTGGGGAGCATCGGGTAAATTCTTTCTCGTCCCAACCAATATGGGACTCCCCCTAACCCGCGGGGGGTAATTGGGCGTACATTTACTGAGGCTATAAACACAAAATATGAGGAAAGAGGGTCTGAAGTGAGAGGGAGTCGAGTCTTAAGATGGGGTGGGGGGGGGGGGGGGGGTTCCAGTGTACATCTGTTTTCCCTCAAACTGTAACAGGACAAGAACAAGAATGTATTCCGCCATATAGCATTAAAGCCATTGGTATTTTTCCTGGTGTGTATAACATGCATACAGCCATACACTCCGCACAAATACGATACAATAATAAAGAAAAACAGGGAGAAAAAAAAGTAAAGAAAAAAGGCCAATAGGCTTAACAACAGCAAGTCTAAGTCGTCACCGAAATGAAAGGTAATGAAAAAAAAATAGAAATAAAAATATTTATCATCGTGTATTTTGAATAGTTACACCATCTGTATCCCTACTCTGTGGCAGGACCAAAACATGAAGGTGGAGAAGCGGGCCTACACGGTGGCTCAAATGGTGGTGCAATACATCCTCCCCTTCATCATCCTCACCGTGGCGCACCTGCGTATCTGCAACAAGCTGCGTTACCGCATGGTCAACCAGCAGAACCAGGGCAAGTCCCGCGCCCCCCGACAGACAGCCAATCCGCCGCGCAGCACGCAGGAGGAGCGGCGCAGTCGCCGGAAGCGGAAGACGAACTTGTTGCTGGCCGCCATTGCTCTGGCCTTCGCCTTGAGCTGGCTCCCGCTCAACATCTTCAACTTGCTGTCCGAGTTCCACCGAGAGCTCTTTGTCAGAGGCTTCAACAAGACTTTTGATGGAGACGGGGGTAAAGTTTTGTCTTTGAGTGTGTGTTATTGACTGCATCGCAGCATGTGTTTGATGGTTTCTTTGTGATCGTTAATTTGTTTCTTCGTTTTTGTGTGTCTTTGTTTGTTTGTTTCTGTGTTTGTTTTTAATGTTCTTCTATTTTTCTCTTTTCCTTTTTTCTTTTTTTTTTGTAAGGGGAAAGAATACACTAAGATAGGAAGAGTACACTAATGTAATGCCTCTCCCTCTCTATCTCTGGAGGTAACGAAGGAAGGAAAATGGGGGGAAATGGGGGGGGGGGGTGCGGCACCAGCGGATGTGGGGGTGGAGGGAGGGGGGGGGGACGAGGACACGTAGGCGTAGAAAAGAAGAACAGACAGTTTTAACACTCTCCATCTATACACGTGAAAAAGGAGGGGACCTATGGGGAGCGGGGGAAACAGCGAAGGTGGGGGTGGAGGTCGAGGACAAGAAGAACAGAACAATGTAACTCACTCCCTCTCTAACTGTGCAGGTGCAGAAGAAGGGACAACACCGTTGGTGGGGGTGGGGCCGGGTAAAGAAGAGGAAGAACACACTAACATTATGCTCTTCCTCTCTATTTGTGCATTTACAGAAGGAAGGAAAATGGGGGGGGGGGGGCGGCACAAGCGGGGGTGGTGTGAATGGGAAGAAGAAGACACGTCGGCGTAGAACAGAGCAGAATAATGTAACACTCTCCTTTTCTATCTATTTGTGCAGGTACCGAAGGAGGGAAACTGGGGGGCGGAGGTGGAGGGGGAGAGGAGGACACGTCAGTCAACATCAGCCTGGCCTACGCCATCTGCCATCTCCTCGTGCTGTGCTCCGCGTGCGTCAACCCCGTGGTGTACGGCTGGTTCAACGACAACTTCAAGAGCGAGTTCCTCAAGATTCTCTGCTGCCCCTGCTGCAAGCAGCTGCACGCCACAGTCAAGAAGCTGCTGTGCTGCGGCGGGGGGAGGGGCAAGCCGGGGGTCCCCTCCATCACCCTCACCAAAGCCACCAACGGCAACGGAGTGGGGGCGTGCGGTGGAGGGGGAGACGATGGGGGTGCCTCCGAGAAGTTGACGATGTGCAGGATTGACGATGACGCCACGACGGTCAACTACATGACGGTTGTAACGCCCGTGTCGTGACTCTTGATTACCTGATCGTGGCTACGCCCGTGTCGTGACAGTTAGTAGAGTTACTCTGGTTACGGCACTGTCGTAAGTGTTTGCTAAGTTGCTGGGGTAAAGCCAGTGTCGTAACTTAACGGCATTACTGCGGTCACGCCAGTTGGGTCAACACACTGCTAACTGCATAACTGGGGTTACGCCAGTGTCCGAAGTGTTAGCTATAGTACATAACTGTGTTACCATAGTGTCCCAACTGTCACCTGTGGTATATAACTGTGGTTACGCTAATGGCGTACTTGTTTAATTGAGTATACAACAGTGGTACACCAGTGTCCCAACTGGTAACTATAGAATGGACATGTCGTTAATCCATTGTTGTAACTGTTGTCTACACAACTATTGATTGTCACGCCTGTGTCATGACTGTTGACTGTGTGACTGTTGTTATCGTTAATTGCATGACAGTTGATGCGCCCATGGCCTAAATGATAATCATATAAATATAAATCATATGACTGTGGGTGCGCCAGAGTCGTAACAGGCGGGGATATAGCTCAGTTGGTAGCGCGCTGGATTTGTATTCAGTTGGCCGCTGTCAGCGTGAGTTCGATCCCAGGTTCGGCGGAAATTTATTTCACAGAGTCAACTTTGTGTGCAGACTCTCTTCGGTGTCCGAACCTCCCCCCGTGTACACTACATTGGGTGTGCACGTTAAAGATCCCACGATTGACAAAAGGGTCTTTCCTGGCAAAATTGCTTAGGCACAGTTAATAATTGTCTACCTATACCCGTGTGACTTGGAATAATAGGCCGTGAAAGGTAAATATGCGCCGAAATGGCTGCAATCTACTGGCCGTATAAAATTTCATCTCACACGGCATCACTGCAGAGCGCCTAGAACTGTACCCACGGAATATGCGCGATATAAGACTCATTGATTGATTGATTGAACAGTTGACTGCACTACTGTCAATACGCCAGCCTATTCATTATGTGGCTGTGGTTACGCCCGGGGCGTGAAAGTTACATAATTTCATTTACGTCTGTTTCGTGACGGTTACGTACGTTATTGTGGTTGCGTCTGTGTCGTAGCTGTTAATTGCGTGATTGTTGCAGCATGCATAGCGTAACTGTAGGGGAAGGGCCCCTAATATGGACCGCTTGTTGTTTATTGCTGATAACCAGCTTGTTTTCTTGCGAAGAAGTTTCATTTTGTGGTTGGTAGTCCTTCTCTCTTAGTTTAACCGTTAGGCCTAATTAGAGTGAAATAACTTTGATAGACCTTCAGGAAAAATTAAATGCAGAAAAAATCACAAAAGGTCCAATTAGGAGCCTGGGCGCCCAATATGGACCAGTGAAGCGGCCTTCACGAATCACTGTAAAAAGCCCCCTATACTTCAAAATAACATGATACAACTTAGTGTGCAAGTCAGACTAATTAAAATATGCTTTAGATTTAGCTGTTTCGGGTTGATGAGAGTATTATTTGAAGCACACCAGGAAACTAAAGAAGCTTATCAAAAACAGAGTGAAAATAAGTGAAATTATCAACTTTCACGAAAAAACCCACTATTTGTTATATTTTTTTGAAATCTTGAGGGCTAGTTATAGATTATTTTCAGCAAGCTTCTTAATGAATTAAATAAAATTCCCTTTAGTTTTTATTTTCTTCGATTTGTTGAAGGTGGTCCATATTAGGGGACTCACACATACTTTGAGGTTTTGCTATTATTTTTTGTTTGCAGTAGAAACTCGGGGTACACACTGTTAAAATGTAACAAATACTGTCTTAGCTGTCATATATAGCCATTTTTGTGTTATAAAAGCTTTGGCTGTGGACAGAAACGAGTCCGTTTTAGGTGGCAAATTTAGAGTGAACGCTGCCAAAAATGAAAAAAAAAAGCGAAAAAGCCTGACGGTTTTGAGGTTTGTGTTTCTGCAACTGTTTTGACATGTGCAACTTATCCAGAGAGGGTGAATAAAGCGAATGAAATTGTTTTGAGCGCTCTAGCGCCGTTAGTTTGTCAGAACAGAAGGTGGTCCATATTAGGAGCCGGTCCATATTAGGAGCCTTTCCCCTACATCACATCACTTTGGTCGAGCCCGTCTCGTAACTCCAAATAAACATGACTGTGTTTACGCCCGTGTCGTTAACTTTCCGTTGGATGCAACGTGACTGTTGTTAATTTTATGGCGTAAAAATAGAATTCCTGTCATATACAGGGTGACCCAAAAAAAAGAGTACCGAAACAAAACGTCATAAACGTCATAAATTGAACAAAAATAAAGCATTCTTCATAACATTTATTTACAAACACAAGTAGCCTCTGCATGATTTGCACAGAAAATGCTCCAAATTTTAGCGTTCTAGCTTGTCTTTCAGGAAAGTTATGCTCATATGCGGCGAGTTCAAGTTTGTTTTGGGTACTCTTTTTTGGGGGTCACCCTGTACGTTGATTTTGTTGCATTGTTGTATATATATCGTTGAACATTTATGTGGTAGCAATGACGCGACTGTAACCAAACAGCTGGTCAGACCATAGATATCTATGGTCAGACATAAAGTCAGACCAGTGGCATAAGCATGAAGACTGCAAAATCTCGTGGACAACATTGACTCAAATTGTTTTGTGTATCAAATTACAGTGTAGACGTTTGAACATTCTGGATGCATTCACACTGCTGCTTAAGAAATAGTCGGCGAAAAAAATCATAACCAGCAAACTGCTACCACGTTGCCTAGTTCACATGCGCGTTGAACAAACAGCTGCGTAATTGGCGTCATATATATGCGTGATATGACGTCATATATGTGTGTCATAAAACCAAGGATTTATCGGGGCGCATCAAACAAAAACACGAACAAGAACGCACCTTGAACACTAAGTAAAACAGAGGCGATAACGCAGTCAGTGTGTGTCAGACTGTGGTCCCCCCCCCCCCTTTTTGTGTGTGTTTTCCTTGATATAAAATCCAGAAAGTTGGTGACAAATAAGCTGTCATGTCACAGTTGCAGTTGACATAAAACTAGCGGCAATATCATTGTTGTCGTCACAAGTGTTGTCACGACACCGAAAGAATGACGACAACATCGCTGACCTTTCGGACGTGTTCCTGACTACGATCAGAGTGTAAGATAAGATGTTGGCTAAGTCAAGATTAATTCATTTTTGCGTCCATTCCTCTGAAAATATGTATGTCTAGAGTTTCCAACCAGTAAATCATATAGGCCCAATGGTCAAGTCCCCATATGCTCACATGCTTTTTCTTGTTGTTACAGAAGAGTAGTGAAAATAACGACATGTGGTAATACGGGATTCTTTTCAATCAGAAACATTGACACGTACGTGAACGAAAGAAGGCCGTAAACAAACAGCTAGCTTTCCATTTCAAATCAAGAAAAATAATGCTGCCAAATACAGGCATGAGATTGTGTGTATATAATCAGGTAGCTTTTCGTTTCAAAACAGAGGAAAAATGACAAATACAGGAATGAGATTGTGTGTATAAAACCAGGTAGCTTTTCGTTTTAAAACAGGAAAAAAATGACAAATACAGGCATAAGATAGTGTGTATAAAATCAGGTAGCCTTTCGTTTCAAACAGAGGAAAAAAATAACAAATACAGGCATGAGATAGTGTGTATATAATCAGGTAGCTTTTCGTTTTAAAACAGAGGAAAAAATGACAACTACAGGCATGAGATAGTGTGTATAAAATCAGGTAGCTTTTCGTTTCAAAACAGAGGAAAAAATGACAACTACAGGCATGAGATCGTCGTCGGCATCCGTCGGTCCCGAAGGGGCCATGGAACTGCACCTGAAAAAGTCATTTGGCGCTGGAACAGCGCCTGCTGTGGCTGTACAGCCCGATGCGAGAGTGGCAGTCTCTGCCGCAGCGACCACACTTGTGAACAGTATCTGATGTTGTTACTTTACTGTTCTTTTCTTAGGTTTTGAGCCTTTGTGCTTCCGAGCCTAGTTTGAGCTTCTCTTCCCCCTTGGCTAGACTTCTCTTCAGTTCCTGCCTCCAGCGGGCTCGATCTTGAGCAAGGTCTCCCCAGCCGTTGATGTCCATGTCGAGGGCCTTCATGTCTCTTTTGTAGACATCTCTGTAGCGGAGTTGGGGGCGTTCCAGTGCTCTCTTGCCTGATGCCAGCTCACCGTACAGTAGATCCTTGGGGATCCTGCCGTCTTCCATTCTGCGTACGTGACCAAGCCAACGGAGTCGGCGTTGCCGGAGCAGTGTGTACATGCTGGGCATAATAGCACGTTCCAGGACCTCGTTGTTCGTTACCCTGTCTGACCACTTGATTCCTAGGATCCGCCGTGGGTTGCGCATGTGGAATGTGTTCACCAAGATCGTAAGTTACTGATGAGCCAAGGTATGTGAATTCATTCACGACATCCAGTTGATAGTTGTTGATGGTGATGATGGGTGTGCATTCAGTGTCCTGGCCTACGATGTTGGTCTTTTTCAGGCTGATGGTCAATCCGAAATCCTGGCAGGCTCATGAGAAGTTGTCCATGAGGCGCTGAAGGTGCTCCTCCTTGTGGGTTGTCAAGGCAGCGTCGTCTGCAAATAGCATGTCTCTGATGAGGGTCTTCCGAATCTTGGTCTTTGCCTTAAGGCGTGACAGGCTGAAGAGTTTGCCATCTGACCTGGTATGGAGGTAGATTCTGTCGGTTGAAGTTCTGAATGCGTGTTTCAGCATGACTGCAAAGTATATGCCGAAGAGGGTGGGGGCAAGCACGCATCCCTGCTTGACTCCGCTCTTGACCTCGAAGGGAGCGGATGACGAGCCGTCAAACTGCACGACGCCCTTCATGTCTGTGTGGAATGACTGGATCATGCTTAGCAGCCTATGCGGACACCCAATCCTTTCTAAGACTTTGAAGAGTCCATCCCGGCTCACCAGGTCAAAGGCCTTGGTCAAGTCTACGAAGGCGATATATAGTGGCTGCCTTTGTTCTCTGAACTTCTCCCGTAGCTGTCGTTGGGAGAAAATCATGTCGATAGTGGATCGTTCTGACCTGAAGCCACACTGAGTCTCTGGATAAAACTTAACCCTGTCGGCAAGCTTCTGTAGTCTGTTTAGGACCATGCGCGCAAACAATTTCCCTATGATGCTGAGCAAGGAGATCCCCCTGTAGTTATTGCAGTCGCTGCGATCTCCCTTGTTTTTGTACAGGGTGACGATGTTGCTGTCTCGCATGTCGTGGGGAACTTCTCCTTCCTCCCAGCAGTGAACCAGCAGCTCGTGCAGGTGGATCAGGGCTTGGCTCTTCGCGGACTGTGAGATAGGCATGAGATAGTGTGTATAAAATCAGGTAGCTTTTCGTTTCAAAACAGAGAAAAAAAATGACAAATACATGAATGAAAGATGTGTACATAATCAGTTAGCTATTCTTCCAAGTCAAGAAAATACATAAGAACATAATTCAAACATGTTTGTACATAACCAGCTTTTTTTAAGTCAGTTGATAGCGTTTTGGTTAACCTGCTCCTGATGAAAATTAATTTGTGAACTCGAGACAGCAATGATTTTCTTGGGGAAAAAAGTCACATGTGCTTTGTTTTGTGTCATATAGTCCACCAGTACAACGTTGTATATACTGAAAACTATTTTATGGTCTGCCTTTCACAAAAGGTCTCAAATATTTTTTTCATAATTTGCAAATGTCTAATTAATACTCACAACGACGTGCTGCATTTGGGTTATTCTCCAGAGCTGGGTACCATTTTCTGACATGCATTTTCAGTCCATTTAATTATTATACCGTATATTAAATGGCATGTATAGAATGTATTTTCTTTACTTTTTTCATTGATACTCCATGTCTCAGTTCCATAAAGAAATATTACCGTCGTAACATGGTTTACACTAGTACAAAGCTCTGGATAATAAACCATTTAGTAACGTTAAAACCGTCGTATGTTTGTATAGTAGAACAGATAAGTGCTAGCACAAACATGTACATCACGCGCTCAAACACACATACACATTAACATACACATAAACAAATACATACACTGACAGACACACACACACACAGACACACAGACACACAGACACACACACACACACACACACACACACACACACACACACGCACATATGATTTCATTCTGAAATGTAAAATCGGTACATAATAACGAGGTTTCCCGATCCATTCCAATAAATTCGTAACGATGAATTTGCTTTTGTACTCCTGTTCTTTTTGTGTCTTAATGATTGTATTTTGGTTTTGTACATGTGTATGATAATGTCATTGTAAAGCGCTTGGAGCTTTTAGGTAAGCGCTCTATAAATTTCCATCTTCTTCTTCTTTTCGATCGCCGATCACACTTGGAGTCCAGATCTTGAGATATAATTAGTGGTCTTCTGCAGCGCAGCCACTGGCCCGTACAGCTTGTTGTGCAGGGACTCCGGCAATGGCCCGATTTCCTCTCTCAGCACCTGGTGGTTCCTGCAGTCTCGTAGGATGTGGGCCGTGTCCTGCTCTGCTTCTCCACAAGAACACATGGGGAAAGGGAACAACATGCAGCTTCCCGTGGAGATGCTGGTTAAGTCTGTTGTGTCCCGTTCTCAGGCGGAAGATGACCACCTGCTGTGGTCTGGATAGCAGGTGGTAGCTGTCCTGTGGCTGGGGCGTCCTGTCAGGGCTCGACAATAACGAATGCCCGACAGCCCGGGGCAAGCGTTTGAACCTGTCGGGCAAGTAAACCTTATGACCAGCTGCCCGACGGGGCAAGTGACAATATGTCAGTGAAAATTAAAATGTATTCAAATACCTTGGCGTACAAAGGACCAAACTTCCGAAGAACAATTAGACTCTTCCAATGTTTCCCCCAATGTTATCGATCGCTTCTGCTAACCGGAAATGCTTTCGTTCATGTATTCACCCCATTCAGGAATTTCCGATTTGGTGACATTTCTTTAATCTAACGCGGCTTCTCATTGGTTTAGGTCACGGCTAAGAGCCAATCAATGAAGAGCTATCTGAAAACTGAGAAGCACAGTTCAAAATGGCTTCGCAGTCGTCGATGTTTTCCTTTTTAACAACTTCAAAGCGCGGTGTAGATGACACAGACGATGGTTCGAAACGAAAATCCCAGAAGAAGGCATTCGAGGCCTGTCGTGACCGGAAATTCCTCTCATCTTGGCTTACGGAGTCAGTGTGTTACTGTTTGCGTTACTCCGTTTTATTGTTTTATATCTCATTCTCTATTTAGTTTATTGTGGCAAGTAAAAAAAAAATGGGGCAAGTAGTTTTGATGTGTACTTGCCCGACAGGGCAAGTTGTCAGAAAAGTTAATGTCAAGGCCTGCCTGTGCAGAGACTTAATGATGGTCTTCATCTCTGTCAGGCTCACAGGGTTGTTCTCTTGCTCATCTTCTGCACCCAGCTTTGCCATCCTGTCCGCCTCTTCGTTTCCTTGTACACCACAGTGAGAGGGGATCCATTGCAGTACTGTCCTCAGGCTCTTGATGTTGTGTAGAGCGTGTTCCAGCTGAGGCAGTTTGCTACTGGTCATTGCTTGTAGTACTGACAGAGCGTCAGTCAGGAAGACCACCTGGTTGTCATGGTTGACTCTGTCGTTGATGGTGTTTGCTGCATGGATCAGTGCTTGTACCTCAGCTCTGTAGTTTGTACAGTGGAGGCCTGTTTGTAAAGCCTCTGCTTGCCTCTCTCCACTGGGGTACTGGACATACACCCCCGATCCTCCATTTTTGACGGCCTCTGTGGCTGACCCATCAGTATACACCCGTATCCATGCTTCTTGGGGGTACCTTTCTTCAAGCATTGCAAGAGTCAGGGCTTTTTTCGTCGCATTGCTCTGCTCGTCCTTTGTTGTGAGGTAGGGGACACTGGTCTGTATGTCCAGGTTTCCTTGTCTGTCTTCCCAGGGTGGGGCATCAAGGGAGAAAGATGGTGGCTCCACTAGCTCTGGCATCTCTGTCTGATGTTTCTTCTGCAAAGCCCTTGCCTCAAGAGCGAAGCTTGATCTTTTCAGCCTGCCTAAGGACATCTTCTTGAGTCTGTCACTCATTGGATGGTCATGAGTGCACTGGTACTTAGTGGCTTGTACCATTGTTTTGCAGTCTCGCCTTTTGCTCAGTGGAGGAATGCCAGTCACCTGTTCCATCTTCTGTATGGGTGTTGATTTCATTGCGCCCGTGATGATTCTCAGCGCTTGGTTCTGTACTTTGTCTAGGGCCTGCTGGTGTGTCTTGGCTGCTGTTGCCCAAGAGCTTGATCCGTACTCGAGGTGCGGTCGTACAGTCCCCTGGTAGACTGTTTTCAGGATCTTCTCGTTTGCACCCCAGTGTGATCCTGCCAGCTTCCGCATGATGTTTAGTTTTCTCCTGGCCTTTCCCTCTGCATTCATGATGTGTTGTTTCCAGGTCATGCGCTTGTCATAGGTGACCCCCAGGTATGTTTGCTGGTCTTCAAATTTCAGGGGTTATTCCCCCAAGGTCAGTTTGCCAGGTGTCGCTTTGGCAGAGAGTGTGAAGAGAGTGGCAGTAGTCTTCTCCCTGTTGATGGTCACACACCAGTCTTCCGCCCACGCTGCAACCTTTTCTAGGGCAAGTTGCATCCTGTAGGTTGCTTTGGTTGCATACTCTTCCGAGCACCAGAGAACAAGGTCATCAGCATACAGTGCCGCTTGGACTCCCTTGGGCAACTCTGGTACCAGGTCGTTAATGAAGAGTATGAATAGCGTGGGGGAGAGTACTCCTCCCTGTGGAACTCCTTGGCGTAGTAGCACCTTTCGGCCACAGTGACCGTCCACCAGCACTCTGGCCTTTCGGTTGTGCAGGTGCGACTTGGTCCACTGGTACATGTTGCCTTTGACGCTGGAACGTAGGAGCTTCACAAGGAGTCCATCTTTCCAGACCTTGTCGGAGGCCTTCTGCGGGTCAATGAAGGTGGCCAGGGTGTCCTTCTGGGCCTGGTAAGCATCCTCTATGACCTGGCTAAGGTGTGTTGTCTGGTCCTCCGTACTTCTGTGCTGTCGGAAGCCGGCTTGTTCTGGGACGATGATGCTTTCTGATTCAAGGTACAGCTGCAGGCGCTGGTTGACAATGCGCTCCATGGTTTTGCATACGCAGCTTGTCAGGCTGATGGGTCGGTAGCTCAGGGTTTTGGTCTTGTTTTTCCCTTTCTTTAAAACTGGGATCATCCTGGCTTCCTTCCAGCACTGAGGTACCTGTCCCTTTCTCCAGCTGAGGTTGAAGATGCCCAGTAGTTTCTGGAGAGCCGAGTTGCCTATGTGTTGCAACATCTCATTCATAATGTTGTCTGGACCTGGAGACTTCTTCTTTTTGAGCTTCTTGATGGCATTCTTCAGCTCTGCCATGGTGATGTCTTGTTGCATGGCATCCTGTACGTTTCTTTCTGTTCTTTCTCTAATTTCTGTTCTGACTTCCTTTTGTAGAGGCAGGGGTATGGTGGTGTCGCTTTCTCCCCGATATGCTTGGGCGAAAGCATTGGCAGCGGCTTTTCCAGTGAGTGTTCTTCCTTCCTCCTCCAGGGTAATCTTCTGTCCCTTGTTGCCCTCTTCATTCAGTGCTCTTGTAAGTTTCCAGAGCTTTGTTGTGTCTTTTTCCATATTCAGCCCTGCCGTCTTTTCTCTCCAGCCTCTTCTCTTGCACTCTAGCTTTGTCTTCAGATGTTTTGCTTTGCTTTCTTGGAGTTTGATGTTGTTCTCCTGGCTAGGGTTCGTCTCTGCCTCTTCTCTCATTCTTGTGAGTGCTGCAGCTCATCGGACCAGTATGGGATGTAGTCCTTCCTCACTCCACGTGGGATGCTGTCCTTGGCTGCCTGGATTATGCTAGCATTGAACTCCTTTATCACGTTGTTGATGTTTCTCCCCTCTGTTTCTATGGCTCTGGTCAGCTCATTTGTTCGTATGTTGAACAGTCCCCACTTTGCCTTTTTGTAGTTCCATCTCGGGTGTTGTGGATGCTCAGATGCTGAGTCTCTACTGATGGTAAGGAGAACTGGGCGATGATCGCTTCCACCCAGCTGTTCATCCACTTTTCTTGAGATGTTTTTGTGGATGTCATCCGTGCACAATGCCAGGTCTGGTGTTGTTGTTGAGTGCCAGCGGCGCGAGTAGAAGGTAGACGGATCTGTGGGGTCGTTGACAAGGATCAGGTGGTTGTCGTCCTGCCAAGATTCAATGTCTTCTCCTCGCCTGTCTAGTGTTTTATATCCCCAACTCTGGGACTGGCTGTTAAAGTCTCCAGCCATGAGGAAGCCGCTGTCAGGGACCTGGATTGTGTCAAGCGACAGCATCTTGTCGTTGGGGCAGTAGTAGTTGACGATGTTCATCTTGCTGTCATTGGTCGTTATTTTGACTTCTATGTATTCTGCTTCTTCCATGTATCTGTTGGTTTCACTGGCATTTATGTTGTTCCTGACCAGAGTCATCACTCCTCCTTTCTTCCTCCCGTGTCGGTCACTCCTGAACACCTGGTACCCTCGGATCTTAAAGGGCTTCCCTTCTTGCAGGTGTGTTTCCTGAATGCAGCAGATGTTGATGCTGTTTTCATAGAGGAAGTGCTCTAATTCTTCCTTCTTATTGGATACCCCCTCTGCATTCCAATGCATGATGTTAATAGTGGGGTTGTCCTTGGCTCTGCTGTTTTTCCGGCCAGTCGCTTTCCTTTCTCGTCCCCTGGCTCCACAAGACGAGATGAAGGGATCTCCAGTAGCTAAGGGTGGACTCCTTTGAGGCGCGGAGCCCGGCGCTGCACCTGCCTGGTGGATCCTCACAGGACGAGCACCATTACTGTCAATTCTGTCTCCAAGTGTCATAATGGCAGTTGATGCGTAGTGTTGTGGTTTGTTGGAGTGCGCCGTGCGGCCCAACACATACGTCTTCAGCACTCGAGGTTTCTGTCAGGGTTACCTCACCCTTAGCTCATGGCCCAAGGACCTACCCTGTGAGCACAAGGTTGGTCCATATTAGTCTGGCCTCTACCTTTCGACCTGTCCAGCTTGGGAAGCCCTGCCAGGAGTTTACACTCCCGCTGGCATAGCTCTTAGGGTCACCGAGACACGCAAACCACCACACCACGTTAAGGAATGGACCATGTGGTGGATAAATTTCCATTATTATTATGATTATTATTATTATTATTATTACCATACGGTTTGCGAAATGATTTTTACATGATTTTGATAATAACAATTATTTGATGCAAGTGCACATACTATAGAGATCATACAGTGCATGTGGCTATATTATTTTCTGTTTGGTAACATTGCGAGGACTAACACATGTATTTCTGTAACTTTACTTGTGACGAAAATGGCTGTTTCTCTTGTAAAGAGCATTTCGACCAAAATCTCTCATTTTTGGCTCACGTAAGTGTAGCCTATGCGATGCTAACTTTTGTCTGTCTGTGCGTGCGTGCGTGCGTGCGTGCGTGCGTATGACTGTATGTATGTCTGTGGTAGAAACTTTAACATTTGACTGAACACCGAAATACTAATTTTACTTGGTTATTATCCAAGCAACAGCTTCAAATTATTGAAGCAATGATCAACATTTCGTCGGCACGTATGTAGTTAAAGTGTGTATCCAAAGAAAACGGGTGGTGGGGGGTTTTGGGGGGAGGGGGGGTAAAAACATGTGACTGGTTTGTGTCGTGTGTGGTATGTAGACCAGGTCAGGGGTCAAGGTTAGGTCAGATCGCGTGAAGGATTGTGGTATAGATACAGTTATCACCGAGCTGCAGTTCGCCGATTCGGAGAAGACGATTTCACATTGTTCGGTTTCGTAGCTCCAGAAAAATAGATAAAGAAGATTTCCTACAGGTTAATCTGCACAGCGTGTTTCCCAGTGTCTGCGCGAGGAAGCGCTGTCGAAAGCGCAGTGTCGATCTGGCCATCTGGCAGTCGTGTCCCCGTAAGTAAAGTAGGCTACAGACAGACAGATCTAGATCTAGTGTCTCGCACTCTTGCACCGTGTCACCTATGCTTACTGTGTGTGTGTATGTGTGACGGAGTGATTGAGTTTGTGTTACTGTTTGTCGATTTCTTACGTGAGCCTTGAAGGCTTTGCCTCTTTTTTTAAATGATAGAACTCCTTTTATCAATGCTATATGTGAAACGTGTGTGTGAGCGCGCGCGCGTGCGTGCTTGCATGCTTGAATGCATCCGTGCGCCGTCCGTGCATATTACACATGTAGAGACATTCGCATGGAATCATGCGTACGTGCAAAATGTTACTGTGTAACTTATTAACATGTTTGTTCAGCGTAGGCTGGGTAATAATTTATAATGACGTCAGATATTATTCTCACGGATACACACTCCTGTTGCTTTGTAATATCATCTGTATCATCCTCGTCTTATATTAGGTTATGTCTTCAATACTGTATTATTTAGTGGGTTTTTTTCAGTCTGCTAAAACCCATAAAACTAATTTGCATTCCTTATTTCGAATTTCATAGAAAGACTAATCTTTCAGAATGTTGAATGTTACGATTAACATTTGCGACATCATTCGTTTGTTTCTCTGAAGCGACATTCTTTCTAAATAGTGACGTCAATGGTCATGGCTTCGTCATACTTGGCATCATCAAAAACTGATGTGTTACTTCAACTTGGTCTGCGCACTCGGTTGTGCAAGTCGTGTTTGCAAGGCATTAACCAAAATTGATGTATTTGTAAAGGAAGGCTTTCTGTATAATATGAATATAGAAAGTTTAAAAAAAATTAAAAATAATCATGTACTGTCATATTCTCGATTCAAGTTTCCCAACCTTTCAGAGTTTCAATGACGTCTGTTTCAGTTGCGTAGTTCCCAAACATAGGTCACATGATACATCATAAAATGTCTCCATGACGCTTTGTTTGAGGTGAGAGCAGTATTTTTTGGGTTTCGAAAGTATGATGTTAGCGTTTCCTTTTCTAAAATGAAAAATAAGATAATGTTTTACTGCTACAGAAACTATTGGCAGACTTTTGTTTAAATCTTTGGTATGAAGAAGATTTTATTTAATTGAATCATGACAGGGTAATAACAGGAAAGACAATAGGGAAACAAACTCAAGCGAACGCAGACTTTTGGGACATACAATGCTCAAACAGTGACGTAATCAAACTTTTGTTTTCTCGTTAATTCAAATGTCGTTGCCTATTTCGGGAAACAAATTAAGGGAGCGGCAAATGTGTTGAACTTCATGTGGCAATTTATTTATGACGTACTTGGTTGCTTCTTATTCTCCCAACTTGCTGCATAAAATCCGGCAGAATCAACATGATCAGGACATGAAAAGCATGGGAAAAATCCATCCCCCTTTCACTTTTAAGCCACTAATCAAATATTCACGTTTTCTGTGTTTTAGTATTTTGAAGCCAGGATCCCAATCTCATTGTGTTTACTGCGTTTCTGTATTTTTACTCAACGATCCAAATCGCATGACTTTTTGTGTTGAATCTCAGGTAAAAATACTTATGACTTTGCTAGTTAGACTTTTGATGAACTGTCGTGTATTGGAAGTATGTTTGCAATTTATGTTCGATACCTTAAAGTTGATTGCATAACTATATGTTTTTGTTGTCATTCTCGATTTGTGCAATCTTGAAGATGAAATAAATGTGGGTCAGCGCAGTGAGAAATAGATTTAAACAAGAGAGAGAGAGAGAGAGAGAGAGAGAGAGAGAGAGAGAGAGAGAGAGAGAGAGAGAGAGAGAGAGAGAGAGAGAGAGAGAGAGAGAAGAAAGTGAGGGAAATGTGGATGGTGATGGAGAATGGCATCAAGTGGATTTAAAAAGAAAAAAATAATAAAGACGAAGAAAGTTTAACTATAGTAGAAATGGGTCTGTTTGTTGTTCGATGGACAGTGTAAGTCTTGACATTTAAGAAGTTCTATTTCATAGTTTTTGTGTTTTTGTTGTTTTTTTAACCCACAATTCATTTCACAGACAAAAGTGTCATTTTTGATATATTCAAGAACTTTGTGATTTTTGTTTGTGAGAGTTTTCTTCAATACAGTAAATCCAGAATACTCTGCAGCTCTGCAGCTCTGCTGAAAAGGACAGGACTGAGTGCAGACCCATACTTTTAACACAAAATAATCTGAAAGAAGCAAATGGGAAATCAGATTTTGTCGAAAGAGCAGGCAAGTGTAGAATATTCAATAAATTCAATAATACAACTGGAAACGAGTTTACACGCACAGTGTGTTGTTTGGGAGGCGTACTACAGAATTCGGTCCTCAAAAATCTGTCGTTCAACATGCAAAATTCTTGATAAAATACAAGCAATCAGATTGTGCAAACAGGCAAACACCTCCCTGATGCTGCACATGTTTTCCTCGACAACAAGGGAGGTAATTTGTTTCCCTCAAATCATCCATATGTAATAGCAAAGCTTGCAAAATTTGAGTATGCCGGTTTTATTACTCCGGCGAAAAGAGAGGCCCAGCCTTCGCATTAGGGGGTGGAATATTCCTCGTCCCATAATCCACTTTTCGCGGAAATGATTAAGTACGCGCAAGTGCAGATCACACTTTTTATCGTCGTCATCACTTCTGGCTTTGCCGGCAGTGACGCAATCCAGAGTTTTGGGAGAAGTTATTATTTCTAAACTTGTCTTTTTTTTTAACGGGATTATTTCTTGCATGCGTTTGTCGTGTGTGGGCTACTATAGTTCAGCTGACAGTCACATTCGGCGAGTGGGAGGAATGGTCGTTATGAACATCAATAAAATGTCAGACTTGTATTTCAACCGGAAGGATGAGAAGAACAGCAGAAGGAAAACTACTATCCACCTGCCAACTGTTAATCAAATATCCAGGGCACCAGAAGTTCACCGCATAGAGGAAGGCAGTATTATTTAAAGCAGAAAGAAAAGAACGGAGAAAAAGCAGGAAATATTTCACAATTCTGTGTGCGAAACCATTGTGCAAGTGCCATCTACAAATCAAATATCTGGGAAACTTAGTTTGCTGAGAAAATCTCATTCATTAGTCTATCTGGTATCTTGCGTCAAATTATTCGCTGCCAATAAAGAAACGAAGCCTCACTAAAAAGAAGAAGAAAATACGAAGAGATAGGGAGGTAATGACAAAATCCTGACAATCATTTGCAAAATAGGGTTTAAAAACAGAAAATCATAAATAAATCGTGAAGAAAGTGAAACATGCGAATAGAAGCTCCGGCAAATAAAAAAACAAACGCGTGTAAAATCTACTGAACCGTGTCATACACAAAATAATCATCGAATTAATGCGGCGAGATTGTTGAGTGAAAAGGCATTGTTCAAATGTCACGTGTAAGTCTAATACCGAAATGTTTGCAACATATAGCACTGATCTTATCAGACACGCGTATGTGAAACCGAAACTATTGAAATGGAAAAAATATTGCATTTTTAAGTACAGTAAAAGGAGTCTCTGTGAAAACATAAATCTTGACGATGAACCATTGAGGAATTCTTTTTGTTATATTATCAGCTCGTGATATTATTCTTTTGTTGACGGCTAATAAGATTATTGAATTTCTAAAAGAATTGCACCAGTGTTTCCCTTACCTACACCACACTGCACACGCACGCGCGCATACACACACGCACACACACATACATAAACACATACATCACACACGCACGCACGCACTGCGCACGCACGCACACACACACATATATATACACATGCACACACACACACACACACACACACACACACACACACACACACACACACACACACACACACACAATTCCTATCCTCACGATTCAATCCATGTCGTCCATCCATATTCATCTGTCCTCCAAGATGGCCGCCGCGAGAGCGATCAGACGGCAAGGGAGAGCATTCAGCGAGAACACACGACATCATGGCGCGGTATACAAATGGCTGATTCAGACACAGACTTCTTCTCCTTCGCCCCTAGCGGGACAAGGTTCTCTACGCTCGCATCTCAGTCGTTAGTACACATCTGTCACTGATAGAGCGACTGTCGGTGATTGTCCGGGATTTCGTGCTCAGCTTCAGTCTCGCTGCTGTCTGACTGCCACCAATGTCCGACATCTTTTTACCGGATCTCGTAAGCCACGTGACCTGTTTTCGAGACCTAACGAAGTTATCTAACTTGAAGAAAAAAGAAAATCCTTCCTTGCTATCTCAGTCCGTGGGGTTGCTTCCTTGCTTTTTGCGGCTTAGGTTCCAGTCTAGACATCAAGACTTAAATGAGTCTGTGTCTTTTCTGATTTTGTTTTAATCTAGGAATGGAGAAAAGGACAGTTTCTTGGCGTGTCAGTCCGTGTGATTGCATGTTTAGATTTTGCGGCTTTGTCGCTTTCAGTCTAGACTGGACTTGGAGACCTTGATAAAGGGTTTTCTTCACTGAATGTTACTTGTTCTCAAGCACTGAACCCTTTAGAACCCGTAGTTATTGGCATATGCAGTATTCGTTGCATCTGTATTACGATGTACACCCCCTGTCATTCTCGGACACTGACCGCTACGCATTAAAAGAATGTACAGTCTCTTTTGGCGGCAACCGTATAATATGTGGAGTATGTTATATGAAGTCTTATATCGCGCGCGTATCTCCAGACTCGGACTCAAGGCGCAGGGATCTATTTATGCCGTATGAGATGGAATTTTGTACACACTATATCACGCATTCACATCGACCAGCAGATCGCAGCCATTTCGGCGCATATCCTACTTTTCACGGCCTATTATTCCAAGTCACACGGGTATTTTGGTGGACATTTTTTATCTATGCCTATACAATTTTGCCAGGAAAGACCCTTTTGTCAATCGTGGGATATTTAACGTGCACACCCCAATGTAGTGTACACGAAGGGACCTCGGTTTTTCGTCTCATCCGAAAGACTAGCACTTGAACCCACCACCTAGGTTAGGAAAGGGGGGAGAAAATTGCTAACGCCCTGACCCAGGGTCGAACTCGCAACCTCTCACTTCCGAGCGCAAGTGCGTTACCACTCGGCCACCCAGTCCTTATGGAGTATGGAGATGCAGGTGCCGAATCAGCAGAAAGAGATAAGCATGTTCAGACAGAGTTAACTTGGAAGTCTTCTTCCAAACTGGAACAAGGCATTTTAAATCCTCATCAACACAAATATACACACGCACACCAGCGGGCGCAAGCACGCAATTATACAAACAAACACTGAGACAGAGAGACAGACAGACCCACGCGTACCGACACACACACACACACACACACACACACACACACACACACACACACACACATACGCACACACACATACGCACACGCACACACACACACACATACACACACATACACACACACATACACACACATATACACATACGCACACGCACGCACACACACACAAACACACACACAAACTCTCTGTCTCTCTGTCTCTCTCTGTCTCTCTCTGTCTCTCTCTGTCTCTCTCTGTCTCTCTCTGTCTCTCTCTGTCTCTCTCTGTCTCTCTCTGTCTCTGTCTCTGTCTCTCTCTCTCTCTTTCTCTCTTTCTCTCTCTCTCTCTCTCTCTCTCTCTCTCTCTCTCTCTCTCTCTCCCCCATTGTGTTGTTTGTTTGCTTGTTTGTTCGGTTTCTGTGCTTTATTTGTTCGGTTGTTTTACTTGTTTACCATGTATTAGATTTGTGTAGGCCCGAGTAGAAGTAAGGACCGGCTGTAAGAAAAGGCGCAGCCTTAAACCTCTATCCTCAAAAAACAAAGTTCCATCATCATCATCATCATCATCATCATCATCATCATCATCATCATCTCTTATTCCTCCACCCACCCCCCCCCCCCCCCCCCACGCTCCCACTGCTAGTATTAAAGAGGACGTAAAGCATGTCGTGCTTAAAAGGAAACAGTAATGAAAAAGAGATGACAGGGCCGTGTGTGTTTTGTTGACGTTCCACAAAAGAGATGGCAGGCACTCGTAAAGATCGATGGAATGTCGTTACTGTTGCATGTTTTGACATTGTTTGCACAGCTGCTCCTGCGGCGAGAGATATTTCGTTTTTAATACCGCTAATGATTTTGCTGCTGCAATGGAATCCCCTTTATAGGACCCCGCACCCCCCCTCCCCCCCCCTCCCCTTCCCGAACCCCTCATTCACCCCCCCCCCCCCCCCCTCCTCCCGATTAAAGACTCCCTCCCTTTTAACACCCTGTTTTCGCAGATTTCTGTGAATAACTTTTGTAACGTTTTAAGGCTCCCTCATTTTTAAGACCTGATTTTCTAAGGTTGTTTTAGGTCTAAAAAAAGGCTGTTTCACTTTACTGTTACAGTCGCTGCTGCTGCAGTTGCTTCTGATTTCTGAAGTTGCAACGTTGAGGAGGAGGGGAGGAGAAAGAACGGGGGGGGGGGGGGGGGGGGGGGGGGGGGGGGGCAGAGAATAGTGTGTCAATCAGTCAGACAGCAGTAAATTGGTAGGTCAGTTCCTTCTTTTCTTATCAGGGATTGGTCAAGGCGGGTCCGAAAAGTGGGCCAAACTATCAGCAAGGAATGATCTGAGGGCAGTAGTTGTTGTGGTAGTTATTGTAGTAGTAGTCGTCGTAGTAGTAGTAGTAGTGGTAGTAGTAGTAGTAGTAGTAGTAGTAGTAGTAGTAGTAGTAGTAGTAGTAGTAGTTGTAGTAGTAGTAGTAGTAGTAGTAGTAGTAGTAGTAGTAGTTGTTGTAGTAGTAGTAGTAGTAGCAGTAATATTATGTTAGCAGTCTTAGTTGAATTAGTAGTAGTAGTGGTATCAGCAGTGATAATAGTTTCTGCTCGTATTGTTGTTGATTGATAAAAATAACAACCTTTTTGCAAAATATGTTGGGGAAAAAAGCATCAAAACAGATCAGCGTTTTACAATCAAGACTGATCATCACGAGACGTATAATTCAAAACACAATACAACAACAAAAATCATAAGATCGTCGACTTTTAAATCTTAAAACAAAAACAAAAACATATACTACTACATGGTTCTTGAAGGATGAAAAATGTGAACTTAGCTTCAATATCGGTTTCTATTCTTGAAACGTGACACGGAAAAAACAGATCAACAATTAGCCTTTCTCGTTTCAGCTTCAAAATCGGTATCTTTTTATGAAAGACTTTACAGAAGAAAAAGTATAACTTTTTTAATATAGGCAAAATTGCAGTAAGTAAAAATCTTCAATCACTGAGGCTTATCTGGAAGAATGTAAAACAGTTATTTTGCACGCAAACAAAACCCCAGACAGACAGACAGACAGACAAACAGGCAGACAGACAGACAGGCAGACAGACAGACAAAGAGAATGACAAAATACAGGAAAATAGAGACAGCTGCGAAGAGACAGACACAGAACTAAAAGGGCTCTTCCAGAGACAGAACTTTAATCGCTCCTTTGCTAACCCGGTTACAAGGACAGTGATTGAATTCCATATAACTAATAGTGACACTGGTCTATTCTCTACTTCCCTTGCAATGCATAAGTATTGCCCTACATTTACATCGTCTGCCCCGATGACTTGTTGATCTTCCAAAAGTGGCAGTCATAAGTCCTGACACTTCCGTATGTGATCCATTACCATATGATGCTGTACAACGAACCGTTCAATTTAAAGGGGCAGGTGCTGTTTGCATTGAGTTTCTTCAATTATACGACTCACTTTCACCAAGAAAACAACGAACCCTTCAATTTAAAGGGGCAGGTGCTGTTTGCATCGAGTTTCTTCAATCACACGACTCACTTCCACCAAGAAAACAACGAACCCTTCAACTTAGAGGGGTAGGTGCTGTTTTCATTTAGTTTCTTCAACCATACGACTCACTTTCACCAAGAAAACAACAAACCCTTCAATTTAAAGGGGCAGGTGCTGTTTGCATCGAGTTTCTTCAATCATACGACTCACTTTCACCAAGAAAACAACGAACCGTTCAACTTAGAGGGATAGGCGCTGTTTTCATTAGTTTCTTCAATCATACGACTCACTTTCACCAAGAAAACAACGAAACAAACCGTTCAACTTAGAGGGGTAGGTGCTGTTTTCATTTAGTTTCTTCAACCATACGACTTACTTTCACCAACAAAACAACGAACCCTTCAATTTAAAGGGGCAGGTGCTGTTTGCATTGAGTTTCTTCAACCATACGACTTACTTTCACCAAGAAAACAACGAACTGTTCAATTTAAAGGGGCAGGTGCTGTTTTCATTTACTTTCTTCAACCATACGACTCACTTTCACCAAGAAAACAACAAACCGTTTAATTTAAAGGGGCAGATGCTGTTTGCATTTCGTTTTTTCCATCACACGACTCACGTTCACCAAGAAAACAACGAACCGTTTAATTTAAAGGTGCTGTTTGCATTTCGTTTCTTCAATCACACAACTCACGTTCGCCAAGAAAACGAAAGAAAAATGCTTTGGAAAGTAAGGGCACTGACACCATCACTGTCGCACATGTAAAACCCACCTTATACAACTACCCGATTTAACATTTTACTCCCTTGTAAGATTTTCTCCTTCATAATATCAGTAAATTTACCTCCACCTTAAAACTCGTTCTCTTCTAAAGAGGCCCTCGGATCGCTTCCAAAGTTATACCATAAGATTCTGCGTTACAAAGAATGTAAGCGTGCTGGTGTTGGACTGCCTTCCCCTACTTGCAAAGGGAAGGGCTTTAAAAGCTTAAATAAATGTCGTAGAACTGGCAAAGAAGCAACACTCTTTGTGGTGCTGAGATTTGGTCATTTCCACTGAGTTACTTCCCTTGTTTTTGTACATAATGAACGTTGCTAGGGGGCGGCGTAATAGACGGCATTCAAGTCTTCCGCCAGGCGGCGCTTCGTTTTTTTCGCACTACTTTTCTTTCCAACACCCCTAGAGACAGCGCCCTGAAGAGCATTCACGCACTCTAATTTGAACAAAATTGCCACAGTAATGGTGCGTTGTCGAGCAAATCGTGCCGTGTGCGTCTAGAATAAGGTACAGTGGATTCCCCACATTCGTCAGATTCGTCATATTCGCCAGAAACTCCTCCTAAACGGTGAGATAAATAGTATCCCTTTAAAGTCCAATTTTCTCAGATATGTTTGGTAGGTTCCGCTGTACCAATAAACAAGATCAGAAAGATGTATCCTGTACCTTTAAACTAAATCGATGAATCGACCACCGTTTTAATGCTTTTCTTAGCGTGCAAAAATTGTTGCAATAATTTTTTGCCCAACTTTATATGTAGATTGGCACTGACCGCAATGCGGCGGTTATTAGGTTAGGCTGGCCAGTTCCCCGTGTTATCGGTCAGTTATGGCTTCGGCCAATGGTCGACACGAGGCGACGTCGGCATCTTCAGTTGATATTATAATTATTACTATTCTATTTCTTCTTTTTTTTTTTTTTTTTTACCTCAGTTGTATGCAGGCTTTTTTCAAGCGGGGAGCATCCATGTTTCCTTTGAAATCAAACCCACAGTCAATATTATTGATATCTTTATGCAACTGTTGATCTGATCAGTTTATACGTGTATGATTATGCCTTGTAATCGTCGTCACTTTTGTGTTTGTACTCTGGCTGATGCAATTTTCCATCATTATGTTGAAATGAACAAGGACGTGAAAGTTGTAATTACACCCCCGTATATGTTTTTGTGTGTTATTATTATTATTATTATTGTGATCATTTTTATGCGCCTAATCTAGATATAGCCCTAGGCGCTTACATATTAATTTCTGCCGTTTGAAATGGAATTTTTTACAGACAGACAGACAAACAGACATTTTTTACACACAATATATAACGCATTCACATGTTATAGTTAAGATGAGGTGAGTATTCTTAGAAATAGTCATTTTAATTGTAAAAAATAAATTTTTTGTTTGATTGTTAGTTAGTGGGGTTTTGTGGTTTTTGTTTTTGTTTGTTTGTTTGTTTGTCTGCTTCTTTGTTTCTTTGTTTTTGTGTGTGCTTGTCAGACAGACAGACAGAGAGACAGACAGAGAGACAGACAGACAGACAGACAGACCTCACTACATCTCAAAATCTCCACGAAAAGAAGAACAAAAAAATGCATTTTTGTCCCTCTTTCGTAACATGTGCCGGCACACACACACACACACACCACTATCGCCCGCAACGTCTCTTTTTATCCGACAAATTTGAAAGACATGCTAACACTTTCTAGACATCCGGGGACTTTCTCTGCTCTTTTCGACACATTTAGTCCCAAAATGTGTACGCGTTACAGCTGCCTGGTTCTCGTCGATTCTCTTTTAACTTCGTTTCTCTCGTTTTTTGTGTGTGTGTTTTATTTACCGGAACACACGACAACAACAAAAATCGTTCTATTTGCAGTGCAGCTTTTTTGCTCATCCATGACCTAACAAAATATCACCCTTTTTAAAAATCTTTTTCCATTTTCCACTCTTCATCACATTAAACACACCGCTTTCAAAACAGGCCCAGGCACACAGTGAAAAGTAACACGTTTCGACAAAGGTATTGATCTTAACACATCTCTTAAAAAAGGACATCCTTAAGACCTCGAATTCCCCGGCACAAGATGATGAGCTACAAATGTAACAACAACCACAACCACAACAACCACAACAACCACAACTACAACCACAACCACAACAACAACAACAGCAATGGCAGTAGCAACAACAACGACGACGACAACAATGCAAAAATACGACGACAACACCACCACCAGAATGATCTGAATAGGGCGCTTCGCTTCGTCGGGCTTCATTATGGCTTTGATCGGGCCACAATCCACGATCATCACCTCGAAGTTTCAAATGAATACCTATCAATGTGTCATTCGTCACAGACATGCTAAGTACAACTCCAACAACAAAACAAACATCCGGTCTACACAGAAAGGTCTTCTTGGCGTTCGCATGTACAGCTATACAAAAGGGGAGACTGAATTAGAACCACCCTAGAGGTCGCTGGCTGGAGGTTCTCTGATTAAAACGAAGTTCCAATAACTGAAACAGACACGTTGTACAGTGTGTAACAGACATGTTGAGTACAACTCTAACAACAGCAACAACAACAGTTACACGCATGCACACACAGATTTTCTTCTTGGAGGTCGAATGTACAGACAGTTTAAAAAAAATAAAAAAAATTAAAAAAAAGGGAGGAACCACCGTATAAGTCGCTGGATAGAGGTTCTCGGATTAAAGGTACTGAACTTGTCAAATCCAGGTGCACGGAGCCCCTGGGGCTTTTAGTCATACCTCAGGCAGCTATCCGTTAGAAGAACTACCAAGTTTCATTGACTTGCACCCAAAGAGTCAAGAACTGCGATTTGTTTACGAATTAATTTCGTACTCGGACCCGGCTGGTCTTGACCTATTTGTGGATCTAAATTTAGATCAGGTAGATCACCACATCATGCACAAAAAGACACGTCACTAGCAAACTATGTCAGACGTCATCATGAGTTTGTGTAAAACAAAATGGAGGCCGGAATCACTCAGTTGAATCGAACTCCGACCAAACACCAACGTAATAACAAGGTTAATTTATGCACTCGCGTGATCAAGAAACTGTCGAGCTTCACAGATGTCGTCGTTGGGTAGTTTTGGGTTTGTTTTACTACCATAGGAGGATTTTTGAACTGTAAATGCACTCAGCTGCAACAAAAACGCAAAACGAAGGCTGTGAGCTGCACTGTGCCTTTAAGCCGTAGTGTCAATAAAACAGACAAGGTGTACTGTGCGTTACAGACATGTTGAGTACAACTCTAACAACAGCAACAGCAACAAGCCTTCACAGAAAGAACTTCCTTGCGTTTGCATGTACTCATACAGACAGATAAAAAGGGAGACGGAATTGGAACCACCCTAGAGGTCGCTGGATGAAGGTTCTCGGATTAGGCCGTAGTGCAAATAACTTTTTGAAATAGACAGGTTGTACAGTGCTTCACAGACAAGATGCGTACAACTCTAACAACAGGAACAACAACAAGCCTGCACGAACTGGTCTTAGCGTTCGCATTTACTCGTACAGACAAATACAAAACACTGAATTGGAACTACC
>NC_090256.1:38000999-38010999 GCF_037325665.1 Littorina saxatilis
TTGTGCGTGCGTGTGTGTGTGTGTGTCCTTGTGCGTGCGTGCGTGCGTGCGTGTGTGCGTGTGTGTATGTCAGTGTGTGTGTGTGTGTGTGTGTGTGTGTGTGTGTGTGTATGTGTGTGTGTGTTTGACATCCGAAATAGTTGATTATGGGGGTGTGGACATGCAACACAGTCGCCTTTGTTTAACCCAACATACAGGTTGTCCTGCTCAGATTACCTTTGTAGCCTACATTGTGTACCGTCATTCGCGATACACAGCCAACCCAAGAAGACTGTTCAGGTTAATCTTTAATGTTTTCCTTCTTCCAAAGCGTTACAGAAAAAATGCAAAAACGGAATTGTCCTAAACGATGACAAACACACACACGTGTACGGAAAGACCGGAAAAGTCTACTTAAAAGTTTTTTTATTCTCCTCAACATAAGATTCTAAACAGTAAAAGGCAATTGCAATTCTAAAAATAATCGAACGGTTAGGGCTAGCTATGTGCATGTGGAGAAGCAGCTGTTTCTTCAAATTTAACATCTTTGAGACTTTCTAATGCCATGACAATCTCACTGGAATTCTTCTGCTGGCTTTGTTTCCAACATTCACAACAAAAGGCAGAGGACATCAAAACGAACTGAAGAAAAACACAGTGACAACAATCGCTCCCAAGAGTCCTCTTGCTGGACTAACGTGCTCCGCGGTGGCGGAAAGGGAAAAGACCCCGGCACCCTGGTCTGAATGCATTTGAAACACTCTCTGTCTTACTCCCTCCCACGGCCCCCTGCCATTAAAATCGCCCTTAGTCGGCTCTAACTGTTAACCCCCAGTGCTGAATGGGAAGCAAATTGAGTTACACGTGATCTGTTCTGATTGGAGTTTTTTTGGTGTGGATGGTGATTATTATGCATCAAACAAGTTTATTGTCGCCGTGGTATTTTTGCTGAATGCTTGTAGTAGGTAATATTGCTCAAGAGTTTCCTTTCTAATGGCGCTACAGCAACAACAACAACAACAACACCAACGACGACGAAAAAACAAACAACAGCAACAACAACAAAAACAACAACAACAACAACACAACAACAACAACAACAACAAATGTCAGCCTTCTGTTTCTCTTGATAAGTCAGAATGATATTCATGCATGTATTTCTGCAATGTTTAGTGCAACGTGTGAACACGAAGACGGGAAGGCAGTAACGACTTAGCTCGTGTGTGTAATGCTGATTCGCAAATACTTGGATTTCTCCAGAGCCCCATTCAAGAACTAGACACAAAGCAGTGCACCGCATTAACCTCTACCCCACCATCCTCGGTCATTGGAGGCAGAAGCAACACCACCACCACCTCCACCACCAACAAGACAAGAACAAGAGTTGAATCCACCATATAGCACTAAAGCCATTGGTATTTGTCCTGGTGTGCAAACAATCATGCATCCATACACTCCTTGCATCTACGAAACAATTATCTATATATATATATATATACGACTTGTGTCTGTGTGTGTGTGTATGTGTGTGTGTGTGTGTCCGCGATGCACGGCCAAAGTTCTCGATGGATCTCTTTCAAATTTGGTGGCCATATTCAGGTACACCCCGGACACAACCTGGTCGATGAGATATTTCAACACGTGCTCTCAGCGCGCAGCGCTGAACCGATTTTGGTTTTTCTCTGGATCCATTCCCAGTAACTCTTCCTTATCTTCTCCAGTGTTTTCAACGTTTATCTCCCTTCCTTCGTGTGGCGTCAATCCATATTCCCGTTTCTATTTTTAGAAGGTCACTGTCGACAACGCTCAATCCATATTCCCGTTATACTATTTTTAGAAGGTCACTGTCCCGGCGAAGCCGGGTATTACTCTTCTCCAGTGTTTTGCGCGTTTATCTCCCTTCCTTCGTGCGGTGCAGCCGGGTATTCGGCTCGACTTCTTCCCGGCGAAGCCGTACCTGGCGAAGCGGGTATTCATCTAGTATAATATATATATAAAAACAACAGAGGAAAAAGGCTAACAACGCCAACAACAACAACAATAACAGCAAGTCAAAGACATCACCGAATTACAGATAACTAAAATGGTTTTATCATCGTGTTTTTAAAATATATATATGTCTCACGCTTTCCTTATTTGCCGCTACTAAAGTAAACGTATGCAATAATGTATGTTACACGTTTCCGAGTATGGCAAGAACGGAATCAAACTCGCAATCGTCCCTCCAAAAGCCCCAAAATGCACACATAGCTTTAATTTCTCCAGCTGTTATCGTTTCTTCTCTTTACAAGTTCGTCAACACTGAGAATACTGAAAACGGCATCCCAGACGACAGTACTGTTTCCACACGCGAATTTAGCTGCCCTTTGAAAGTGGATCGCTCATGAGGCCTGTAAGTCTGAATTTAGAAGGACAGAGTTGTGTACAGATTAGACAAAGAAACCGGGAAGAACAAACATTTCGCGCATGCAGACACAGAAAGGCGTCATCAAGAATGCGATGCTTCAAAAGATACAGACTGTGACGTCATTCACACATACCGAGACGTCATTCATAGTTGTTCGGTCACTTCCGTCAAACAAGTAGATCTCTCGACAATCATTGGCTGACGTGGTTTTTAAAGCATGAGTACGCAAAACGTGTTTGTTCTCTCCTATGTTGAAGCTGTGAGACATAAATGTTATTCAGACTTGGTCGTGTGGCAGACGTTTTCTTCACACAACCAAGTCGGAATAGCAGGTAATGTATAACTGAATGTTTATGTATAGACTAAAATAACAACAACATCCACAACAACAACAACAACAACAACAACAACAACAACAACAACAACAACAACAACAACAACAACAACAACAACAACCTCGTCCAAACACAGAAATGAGTCCAGGGTCAGATCGGAGAAAAACAAATGACGAGCACGATCAAGCACATCTTGTCGCCGGAAACTTCCACTGAACAAAAAATTGAGATCTATGGGTCAACCAAGCTCAGAGGCTTCCCGTGGACGATTGAAAAGGACCCAAAAACCTCAACTCAACTGAAATAACAGGAAGCTGATTAAAGTCGTAAATAATGCTTTGTACGATTCGACCTTTAGACCTTCTCTGCTTTCGTGCAATGAACCATCAGGCCAGGCATTTGCACAGTGCATGTAAATCAGCCTTAACTACAGCATGTGCTTACTGTCGATTGCACTGTTGTTGGAAATTGTGCTGCGAACCGGATTATTGTTTTTTTGTATTAATTTAGTTGTGTGTGTGTGGAGGGTGGAGGTGCGCGCGTGTTTGTGAGTGTGTGTGGGAGGGGGGGAGTAGTGTGCGTGCGTGCGTGCGCGTGTATGTGTTTGCGCGCGCGCGTGTGTGTGTGTGTGTGTGTGTGTGTGTGTGTGTGTGTGTGTGTGTGTGTTTGGATGTGTGTGTGTGTGTGTGTGTGTGTGTGGGAGTGACAGAGACAGAGAGAGCAGTAGTAAAGATCGCTGGGTTCTCTTTCTTCAGAGAATGAGGTGATTATATTTTTCAACATGACATGGAAAGTTAATTTCAGAGGCAAATACTTCACCTTCTTCTAATTTTCCACGAGAGCTTGCATTTAAGTGGTGGCATTTTAAAATTAGGAGCTCTTCACCACTCCCCTTGATCTGAAAAAGTGGATTTGTGAGTTGAAAGTGTGTGTGTGTGTGTGTGTGTGTGTGTGTGTGTTTGTGTGTGTGTGTGTGTGTGTGTGTGTGTGTGTGTGAGTGTGTGTGTGTTTGTGTGTGTGTGTGTGTGTGTGTGTGTGTATGTGTGTGTGCGTGCGTGTGTGTGAGAGTGTGTGTGCGTGTGTGTTTGCGCGTGTGTGTGTGTGTGTGTGTTTCACGTGCGTGTGTGCGTGCGTGCGTGCGCGCGTGCGCGCGCGGGTGAGTGCGTGCGTGCGTGTGTGCGTGCGTGCGTGCGTGCGTGCGTGCGTGCGTGCGTGCGTGCGTGCGTGTGTGTGTGGGGGGGTGGGGTGGGGTGGGAGGGGGTGTTCGTGCGAGAGTACGTGCGTGCGTGCGTACTTGGTAGCATAGCTTTCACAAAAAATAACAACCAAACCACCATCATCATCTCAAGAAATACCACTGCCACCAACAACAACGACGTCGCCTACCCCTGTGTGTAACCTGAGTGTGACGTATTTACGAGTGACGCACGCAGTTGGGAGTGCAACATTGACATTTGACACTTCCGCTAAATACGTTGGTCTTCAGGAAATAGACGTTACAAACGATATCTCCATTTACTTGGTGGCATTAACAATGATTTGATTATTTGTGTCCATTGTACACGTTTATCCGGTTATTGTACTTTTCGGGTCATTGACCTGTTACATTGTATATGTATACTTGGTTTTTTTACACAGATCAAGACGGTCATTGTTCTAAATTAAACTTGGCCAAAACATTATTGCAACAATTTTCGCACGCTCAGAAAAGCGTTAAACAACAATCCATTTTAATTGCTTTGAACATTTCAGAAGTTATGACCAATAGGATGACCAGAATCTGTATTGATTTTTTGTGAACGTGTATACTAAGCGTGTCGTATTACGTAACTTTTCCGAAAGACCTAAACAAACATTCTTATTAATTCAGGGTTTAAGGACAACAAATCGTGACTTTGCATGCTAAGCAAACAATGGTTGAGGCAATTGGTGCCATAGTTTCAGGCAGATCTGAGCGCTGGTTTACATTTGCTGAAGATGGGAACGCACAAGAAAAAGTATCGATGATCGCCTTTTTTACTGCATACAATCGCCGTACAGATTTCCAGTCCTTAGCCTGTGCTGAGGTTATAACGGATTTAACGAAAAAAAGGTGTTTCATAACAATATTGTTTCAAACCAACACCAAATAATACTGTCGTGCACACAGTAAAACGTGCGTTTCCAGTTCAGAAAACTTATATTTTTATTCTTTTATCTCAAATAGTCTGTTACTCACAGAGACAGCACCTTCGTATTTCAAGGCTCCCTCTGGTTTTTTCTGTCTATGTCTGTCTGTCTGTCTGTCTGTCTGTCTGTCTGTCTGTCTGTCTGTCTCTCTCTCTCTCTTGACTGTAGTAATCAAAATTGGCATGAGCGTATTAGCAAAAGGGCCATATTTGAGGTTTTTAGAGTTTTTAAGATTATCTGTTTACATAGAAACGTATTGTACTTTTGTCATCGGCGATGAAGAGTAGGGGTGGGCGAGAAGGAGGTGAAGCGGGAGACAAGATGGTTTTTTTTCACTGTCAATTCCGGAGGGGGGAGGGGGAGAAGAAAGAGGAGGGGGTGGGGATGAGGAGGGGAGACAAAATTTGTTTTCATTGTTATCTCCGGAGGGAGGTAGAGGAGGAGGAAGAGGGGGATGCGACAGAAGAGATGGGTTTCTTTCACTGTTACCTCCAGGGGTAGAGGGGGAAGAGGGGGATGGGAGGGGGGAAAGAGACGAGATGGGTTTCTTTCACTGTTACCTCCCGTGGTAGAGGAGGAAGAGGGGGATGGGAGGGGGGAAAGAGACGAGATGGGTTTCTTTCACTGTTACCTCCAGGGGTAGAGGGGGGGAAAGAGACGAGATGGGTTTCATTCACTGTTACCTTCAGGGGTAGAGGGGTAAGAGGGGGATGGGAGGGGGGAAAGAGACGAGATGGGTTTCATTCACTGTTACCTCCAGGGGTAGAGGGGGAAGAGGGGGATGGGAGGGGGGAAAGAGACAAGATGGGTTTCATTCACTGTTACATCCAGGGGTAGAGGAGGAAGAGGGGGATGGGAGGGGGGAAAGAGACGAGATGGGTTTCATTCACTGTTACCTCCAGGGGTAGAGGGGGAAGAGGGGGGTGGGAGGGGGGAAAGAGACGAGATGGGTTTCATTCACTGTTACCTCCAGGGGTAGAGGGGGAAGAGGGGGATGGGAGGGGGGAAAGAGACGAGATGGGTTTCATTCACTGTTACCTCCAGGGGTAGAGGGGGAAGAGGGGGATGGGAGGGGGGAAAGAGACGAGATGGGTTTCATTCACTGTTACCTTCAGGGGTAGAGGGGGAAGAGGGGAATGGGAGGGGGGAAAGAGACGAGAATGATGGGTTTCATTCACTGTTACCTCCAGGGGTAGAGGAGGAAGAGGGGGATGGGAGGGGGGAAAGAGACGAGATGGGTTTCATTCACTGTTACCTCCAGGGGTAGAGGGGGAAGAGGGGGATGGGAGGGGGGAAAGAGACGAGATGGGTTTCAGTTCACTGTTACCTCCAGGGGTAGAGGGGGAAGAGGGGGATGGGAGGGGGGAAAGAGACGAGATGGGTTTCATTCACTGTTACCTTCAGGGGTAGAGGGGGAAGAGGGGAATGGGAGGGGGGAAAGAGACGAGAATAATGGGTTTCATTCACTGTTACCTCCAGGGGTAGAGGAGGAAGAGGGGGGTGGGAGGGGGAGAAAGAGACGAGATGGGTTTCATTCACTGTTACATCCAGGGGTAGAGGAGGAAGAGGGGGGTGGGAGGGGAGAAAGAGACGAGATGGGTTTCATTCACTGTTACCTCCAGGGGTAGAGGAGGAAGAGGGGGGTGGGAGGGGGGAAAGAGACGAGATGGGTTTTCGACATCTCCCCGAAAGACCTGCAGCTCTCTTTGAGGGTGAAGTGCAGCCGTATATTGAGGTACAGACGTACACAGAGGGTCATGAGAGGACAAGAGTTTTCTGTTAATGGACAGGCGAGGCGGTTGTCTCCAAGTTTTTCTTTGAGCAATATTGCCATCCTGGTCATCACTTTCCGCATGTGGATATTTCTCTCTATGTGTAGCTTGTATACATGTACTTTCCATGACTGTCACAGCACTGACGAGCGAAATGCTTGGGGTGATGAGGCCTTCCTTGCAACCTTCGTGCATCTTGTGAACAAGAAGCAGTTCGGTCTGTGCACCTGTCAGTTGACCGGCCAGCATGTCAGTACATCCTGTGCACACCTTTTCTCGCAGCTTTCGGACAATGTAGCCAGAAATGTAGGTTAGTATGTTGTCTACTGTATCCTTGTATGCCTGGTCTTTGCTTGGATCAGCAGGTCTTGAAATCAGCCACAGAAGCTCAGTGTTCTCGTTTGTCTCAGCGACAGGAAACGGGAGCACGGAAGGTATAATCGAGTTTCTGGTGTGGTCTTGTTGCTCCCCCATAGCTGAAAGTGATAGAAGAAAAGCGTCGACGTCTTCGACACAGTTGCTGGACTGGCTGAGCACCTGGATGGAATCCACCATGACCTGCCTCAGATGGAAACGAAACTGACTGGGCATGGGACTGTCGCCGTGTCCTCCTTTGCCTCGAATGATCGAAAAGAGGTTTTCCACGCAGTCTTGGTTCAGTCTATTCGTGAGCAGGTATTCAATGCCATGGTTGTCATGCAGATCTCGCCACAGAAGCTGGAGGGCACGGATGGCCATGTTCCATCCTTCCAGGCAGGGAAGAGGGCTGGTACCGAGACACTTCACGTTCTCAAGCCACTTCAATGTTTCAGCCAAGAACTCGTGGTGCTGGGATTTTTCGTAGATCGCGTTCCTCATTGGTTGAGTTGACGATCGACTTCCGCTGTTAAAAACGTTGAATAGGCTATCAAAACGTTTGATGAACAGGACGGTCTCCTGCGCTTCTGGGGGCAAGACGCCCAGTTTGATGAGGGTCAACATACCCGCTGCAACAGAGTGGGAGAGCACCTGTGTGGCAAATTTTACCCTCAGTGAAGCAAATGGTGGCAAGTTGATGTGCTTGTGTGTCAGCTTTGGTGCCATTCGCACTGCATTTTGCTGGTCAAAGTTGTAAAAGTCACGAATGTAATGCCACTTGATGTCTTGCGATCCGCAGGTGAATCCCCATTTCTTCAAATTGTTCCGCACGTTTTTGAGCAGATGTGGTGGGTCGTACAACACGTAAACGGGTTTGCCGTTGCGTCTGAAGAAAGGATCATCAGCAGTTACTCCCAAGAGCTTCTGGAGGACTCTCCTGTTGTTGGAGCCTTGGTCGGCAATGACAGCTTTCAATAGGAGACCAACGTTCTCTACTTCCTCAATACACTGCATAAGCAAGGCGTGCAAGATGTCGCTCTTGATAGGACCACTGGACAAAAAGTATCCGATTGGCTGCTTCCACTTGCCAACGAGCCCACGAACAGAAAAGACTATGGCATGATTTGCCACATAGTGCGTTCTCCCCATGTAGCCAAAGTCCTCCAGTCCTTCAACTTCATCCTTTTCTTTATTGAAGATCACACCTTCCTTAAGTGACATTTCGTCAAAGGCGATGGCGCAGAGTTTCGAGCTGAGAGGCATCGAGGCAACAGTCTTTTGAAGTGCAGTCAAGATGTTTTCGTTGAACCCGGGATAGATCTGCACGTTCTGCATTGCCCGACGCAGTGTTGAGACGGATGGCAAAAGAAAAATTCTGCTGATGATTTTGTATGCTTTTGGGCTTGCGTGAAAGATGGACAAGGCGACAGACTTGTCATGATCACTCCATCTCAAACTGTTTCTTTTGTGGGCGTGCAGCCGAATCTGAGTTGCCACAAAATGAAGAGATGGGCCAGTCAGATAACTAGAAAGTCTGTTAATCATTTCTGCCTTCTGTTCTTTTGACGAGTGTCGCTGTGCTTTCTTCGACTTCTGTTGAGATAATTTCTTGTTCACTTTTGAGTTTGACTCTTTCCTCTTTTGCATGCGATACAACTTATCCCTGAGTCTCTTGATCTCTTTCCTTTGCGACCTTACTTTTCTTGTGTAATCTTCTTGTGATGGACCAGGGGAATGAACAGCATGCTGAGGTGGGGAATCTGAAACACAAAATACTTACACGTACTTACGAAACTATAAATACAGATGTTTTTCATTTGTCACGTTCAACAAGAAAACAAGTACGACCTCTTGCTCTTTTACTGACTAAATTGTAAACAAAGAGTTGACGTTCAATATATGAATTAATTGATGTGCGGTATTTGACTGTCTAACATCTGACAATGAGACCAAAGACAGGATGTGCTATTGACAAATTTACCTTCTTTCTGAGTTTTGGCTTTCTTTCGTTTGGTATCCTGATCAACATCGTTGCCTTGTAACGGTATTTTCCTTGCTGCAGGGGTTTTTCTCTTGGAAGACACTTGCGGTGGCGGATTACGTATGTCGAACAGGGTGGGGACGGCACAGAGCATCAGTCTTTTTTTCTCTGAAGGGCATGTGAACATCCACTCCTCAAAATGGTCAGCACAAAGCCTGACAGTAGCATACAGTTGTAGGGAAGACTTTTTTTCCAGGTCAGAACGGCGAGTGTTGGTTACCCACTTTGCACACCTGAATTCAGTTAATAGGTTTGAAGTTGATTAAATACTGGTATATTTTCTGGCACTTGTGGTCAGCTCTCTCCCCCCTGTCTGCCTCTCTCCCTCTCTCTCTAGTCTCTCTCTCTCTCTCTCTCTCTCTCTCTCTCTCTCTCTCTCTCTCTCTCTCTATACACACGTCACACACACACACACACACACACACACACACACACACACACATACACAGACATACGTGGCACACACACGTGGCACACACATGCATCAGACAAAGGTGCCACTCGTGATTTGACACTGGTGGGGACTTTAAGGCAGATTATTCTATGAAAATAAAGACAAATATAGCACTTACCTATCTTTATCTTTTGGAAATCGAAAAAAGGACTTCCCGGGGCATTTTCTGCTGGAATTGGTACAATTAATTGCACCACAAAAATTACCCCCGGTCGGCATTCTTTCAGACGCCATTGTGGTGTCTGGAAATTATCAGCGGCAGCAGAGCCCAACAAGCCAAGGGGCGTGGCACCGCAGCTAGCAGCGAACGCGCAAAAACGGCTCCAGTGACACATCTTAGCGTAGCATACAAGATCTTTGGTCAAGTTTTGACTAAATGTTTTCACATAGAGGGGGAATCGAGACGAGGGTCGTGGTGTATGTGTGTCTGCCTGTATCTGCCTGTGTGTGTGTATGTGTGTGTGTGTGTGTGTGTGTGTGTGTGTG
>NC_090256.1:38015999-38020999 GCF_037325665.1 Littorina saxatilis
GTTTCGAATCTCAAATAACGAAGAGCACAGTCCTTTCTCCGAGTTCAAATGAGGTCTCTCTGAAAGATCATCACTGTTCAGCTTAACGCTACACTGGAGTTTACCAACAGAAATTAAAATGCGTGTGACGAAAGCAAGACACACTTGAGACAGCCCACACAAAAGTAGATCTTCTACGACCTGACCACACAGTTATGCCTATTCAAATGCGCGTAGCAAAATGTGCGTGTTGTATCTTCTTTTTTCTATGGCGGTACTGACAATATCGTTATTGAAAACAATCCCAGTGCACTAAGGGATTTATAGAGCAAATCTCGAAAATGATTATTGAACTCAGCGCTATAACTGGGATGTCTCAATAACTTAAATAATAATCCAGGCTTCTATTAGAATGCAGAAAGTATATACCATAATTTGACCAATATAGCCTAATTTGAAAATACACCTGAGAACGTCAGAACTGTTGATTTTTGTTGGATTTTTTTTTTTTATTCGTCCACATTCACTTTTCTGTAAGATTGTTTTCATAACTTCCAAGGAAGCTCAGATGTGTCGGAGTCGGTAGAAAAGTACAGGTATTTGCTAACTGCATAGGTTTGATATCTGTTTCCTTTTCTGCGGTCACAGTCTAGCCTGCTGATGTCAGATAATGAATGAAGCGTTAAATGAGTCCAGCTATAGAAATTGCTCTGCAATTCTGGTTGTCAGCTCGATAAGACTAGCTGGCAAAATGTGGTGTATATTGACAGCCGGCCTCTGCTTCATAAACCTGAAGCTTGTCACAGGGAATGGGGCCTTCAAACCACTTCACAGTGAGAGACGCCATTTTGGGCTCGATGATTGGATCCCGCAGACTCCTTTTCCACAATTCATCCAATCAGCGACAGCGAGACTGAGAAGACCCGTATCTCGTCCAATTGTCGTGGCGGTGAACCAGCGAGATTTGCCGAATCTTGAGCACCATTTGTCACTGTCACTCAGCCTCTCTTATTTTGAAACTCCCGGTCGCAGGGCAGCTCGATTGCTCTCTGGGGTTAAGATGGGTGGGAAAGAAAATTCGACGGAAAATGATTCTTTGCTGGAATGCACTGTCCTCCTCGTGAAAACAGTTTGGCTCACCGATGGACAAGCTCTACGGTCATGTGGAGACCCTTCGATAAACAGCAGCATTTGTCAGGAGGACCGGAGTTGCTGTCTGAACGAACGAAGAAGAAGAAGAAGAAGAAGAAGAAGAAGAAGAAGAAGAAGAAGAAGAAGAAGAAGAAGAAGAAAGAAAAGGCTTACCGCCTCAGATCAGGCCTGGCTTTAACACAGGAAAAGAACATCTACTTGTACACACAGCAAAATGCATCATCCTTACTGCTTCTTGTATAGTGTGAGAACTCGACTGATGAATTAATTTTAAAAAAGCCAGAAGCATCCTTTATAAAACTTTTCATGAAAAACTCCCAACGGCGTGCACAGAAAGAGGCTGGGGAGTTGATGTTTGGTATATGTCCAAGTGGAGGAAGGTAAAAGCTTGGACATGCACATCTGAGATGTTGAACTGAATTGTTTACACGGCAATGACTGTGCCTTTAAAGCCGAACATCCTTCTCCAGGAGACCCAGCCTTGTCATAGTAGAAGACCTCCGAGCCAAATTGAGGGCTGTCAGCACGCGAAATTATAGAGCTACATCTGCCGCGCCGAGGTTAGCCTTTAAAGCTGAATGAGAAAGAAAGGTCGGGGAAAAGATTATTTGCTTAAACTCGGGGGGGGATCAAGCGAAAGTGAAGGATAGGTCAGAGGACAGACGAACCGGGGAAATGATGAAATGACTTTGTAGCGGTCAACCCGGTCTGACAGCGACTGGAAGAAAACAGAACCCGACTCGACCTCATATGAAGCGAGGGTGACGCAGGGCCGGACCCAGGGGGGGGGGGGGGGGGGGGGTTCCAGGGGTTCCGGAACCCCACCCCTGGAAAAAGCATGTACCTTGCTTTGAGTGTTTTTGTTTTGTTTTTGTTTTTAAATAAATTCGCTGATTTGCCCCCCCAAAAAAGGAGGAACCCCCCCCCCCTTACAACTCATTTGGTCCGGCCCTGTGACGTACTTTGTTATGACAGCGCGCAATGCGTGGAGGGTGTTCTTTACAATCTGTACTTACTTTTCTACATCGGCGCAGCCATGTCAGCTAGAAGAGAAAGAAAAAGCAAAAAGAGTGACGGATTGAAAGAAAGATGGAGTAGACTCTTGCAAACTCTGGGGGTCGGTCAAACCTAGGGCTCTCTATGCAGGGAGAAAAGGCAATAAACTCTGGGGGTCGGTCAAACGCACAAGCATTTTTCTCCCTCTCTATCTCGAAAACCTCTATCCTTTTGTAATAAATTCCAGTTTCAGTTTCTCTCTCTCTCTCTCTCTCTCTCTCTCTCTCTCTCTCTCTCTCTCTCTCTCTCTCTCTCTCTCTCTCTCTCTCTCTCTCTCTCTCTCTCTCTCTCTCTCTCTCTCTCTCTCTCTCTCTCTCTCTCTCTCTCTCTCTCTCCAAAACACTTAGAAACTGGCTTGTTAGTTTATATTAACGAATCAATAATTTACAAGCGTCTTCAACATCTTGAAACACCGGGTGTAGAATGCATTTAGTTAGAAATAGGATTAAAACGATCAGCACCAATCATTGTTGGTTTTTGCTACCGAAATCCAGCAGAAAAGGTTCACTGGTATGATGTATTCATGGATATGATGGATACAGTTTCAAATGAATCAAAAGAAATAATTCTTCTGGGAGATTTTAATATTGATCTTCTGAAACAAAATAAAACTTGGTTGGACACTATTAATCTATTAAATATACATCAAATGATCAAAAAAACCAACTAGAGTTACTCCCAATTCTAAAACACTCATTGATCATATTTATGTTTCTGAAAAACGTCATATCAAAGAAACATATGTACCCTTTTTTTCTGCCAGTGACCACTTTCCCAGTTGTATCACTTGGTCCCGTAAAGGGGTTAAAATTCCAAAGGTTGGTCACAAAACTATTACATATCGTTTATTCTCTCATTTCAGTGAAAGTGAATATCTTTCTGATCTCAAAAATAGCCCACTTTCAAATACTTACAATTTTACAAATCCTGACGAAGCTTTACAGTTTTGGACATCTATTTTCATTATCATTTACAACAAACATGCACCACTGAAAACACATCGAGTAAAGCAGACAGAAAAACCCAAATGGATCGACCAAGACATAAAAAATGCTGCAAATTACCGTGACTTCTTAAAAAAAACATGGTACCCACGAAGAGTACACACAACCAAGAAATAAAGTAAATTCCTTGAAACCAAAACGTAAACAACAATATTTTCAACATCTCATTACATCTAAACAAGATTCAAAATCTATTTGGAAAGCAATTAACCAACTCACAAACAAAGAAACTTCAACAAAATCTTCCCAAATAATTGACATTTCTGCAGATACACTCAATGACCATTTCTCAAAAATTGCTGATAAAGTAATTTCTTGTGATCGGACACTGTCAAATAATTTAGAACATTTAAAGGAATACTGCAATTCAAAACAGATATATTTTCAGCATACACTGCCACCAATGACTATACTGGATGTTTACTCTCATCTTCAGCATCTAAAACAAACCGGAACACGTGACATAGATGGTCTGGATGCAAAAATTATAAAAATGGCAGCTTCAATTATCACAGATACATTGACATGTATCTATAACCTTTGTATTGACAAAAGCTATTTTCCTAAACAATTCAAACAGGCTAAAGTGAGTCCTCTCTTTAAATCAGGAGATACTACAAATCCTTCAAATTATAGACCAATATCAATTTTATCAATCCTTTCGAAGCCTCTTGAAAAACATATCAATAAACACATCCTTTCTCACTTTGAGAACAATAAATTGATCCATGATGATCAATCAGGTTTTAGGCAAAAACACTCATGTCAAACAGCGCTTATTAGTTTAGTAGACCAATGGCTGACAAACATTAATAATAATCAGTTCTGTGCTGCTCTATTTGTTGACTTTGCTAAAGCTTTTGACCTAATTGACCATAAACTCCTTATCAAAAAGCTTGAGATTTATAGAATTGCAACAGATTCCATAAACATGTTAACATCTTTCTTGTCAGACAGACAGCAAAGTACTTATCTGAAACAATCATACTCTTGTAAGCAAACAGTAAGGTTTGGAGTACCACAAGGTTCTATTCTTGGTCCATTACTATTTTCTATATATATAAACGACCTACCTCTATTTGTAAAATGCATGTGTGAACTATTTGCAGATGATACTACAATGATCGATTACTTAAAATGGTCAGAACTAAACCATATGTCACTGAATCCAAATAAAACTAAATGCATGCTACTTACCACGAGGCAAGTACGAAATCAAGATGTTACCGAAGTTGATAGCCATAAAGTCTTGGGAATAACCATTGACAATAACCTGTCTTGGTCAAAACATGTAGATACACTTTGTAAAAACACATCCAAAAAAATATTTCAGTTATCAAAAATCAAACACTTTCTAGACCTTCGCACAAGAAAACTTTCACATATTCAGTCAGCTATTGACTATGCTTCCACAGTGTGGGACTCTGCAAGTGCAAACACTTTGAAACACTTGGGCAGTTTACATAGACGAGCTGTTAAATTAATCCTTTAAACAAATACATCTCTTTCCATGACTGATTATAAACGATTGCAAATTCTTCCTATCAAAGATAGATTTGCATATAACAAAGGTGTGATGATGTATAGAATTATGTCACGGAATGCACCTACACTCATTGCCTCTAATTTCAAAATAAATCATTATAGAAAATGTAACAAATTAATTACTCCAACTCCAAGAATTGACCTGTACAAGTCGAGTCTATCATATTCTGGAGCAATTATGTGGAACGCCATTCCAAATATAATTAAATTACGAATTCATGAAACATCATTCAAGGAATATTACATGCTGTTTCTTTTACAAAA
>NC_090256.1:38030999-38195490 GCF_037325665.1 Littorina saxatilis
TTGTTAATAATGTTGTTGTTGTTGATTTTGTTGTTGTTGTTGTTGTTGTTGTTAATAATGTTGTTGTTGTTGTGTGTCTGTGTCTGTGTGTGTCTGTGTCTGTGTGTGGGTCCGTAAATTGAGGATTTCAAAATGTGAACTCTGGGCATGAGGTAAATAAAGAGTTTACGTACATGTTCACGATGTTTTTCTGAAAGCTGTTTTAGCATATCTGAAGACAGATGATTAAATTCATACTATGCAACTGTTTGGAGAGGAACAGTCGACGGAAAATGCGCCTAGTGCCGAAATGCTTTGAGTTTGGGAGGACGTCTAGATTCATTTACTTTTTTTTAAATACAAGTCCAGTAGTATGTTTATTTCCTGCACTTAAAAAAAACCAAGTTTAAATGCACAGTCCTTCCCGTAAAAAACAGTTTTGATATCTCAGATCTGCCTATATTATGTTTTCCTGGAATAAGACCATCGGGCGCATACCATGAATCAGCTCACTGATTGTTCCTTGTGCAGAGTGACTATTTTTTGTGAATTGATTTTTTGAAAAGCCACTAGTAGATTTTTACGAAATTAATTCAACAAAGATTCCCACTCAACGCAGAAAACAGGCAGCCTGTTGGTTTGTTGTGTCCAAGGGGAGGGCTGGGCTTATTCCATGCAAAAGTATGGGCAGATCTCAGATGTTGTGCATTTAATCGTATAAAGTCTGATATTATTCGGGCGATGTCCACTTCGCGAAGTTAACTGACGAGGCTTTGGCACTGAATTCTCGGTAAAGAGACTTCGCGAATTAGTCAACGTTGTACATGTGCTCAACTAAGAAAGGCTTTTAGCCTAGTTAGACAAGCCTGCTTTCGTCTTGTTTATGAGGTTAATAAATAGTTCATAGAATAAACATTCTTAATTGTTCGTTTGCTCTTTAATTCTAATTTCACCGACGGACCATGTCGAATTCTTCACATGATCGACACGGCAGGGCCTCATGACTTTCCCGCCATGCAACGCCTGTGGATCCAGCAGTCGTCTGCTTTCGTGGTCGTCTACAGCGTCAGTGTGCGATCCCGCATCCTTCAGTTCAGCTGCTGATATCTTGAAGCAAATAATTATACGAAGAAAAGGGTAAGACAAGACAACACAACGACAAGACACGGCAAGACAGTGAAAGACAAGACAAGACAACACAAGACAACACAAGACAACACAAGATAATAGAAGACGAGACAAGATGAGAAAAGACAAGGCAAGGCAAGACAAGACAAAGACATGTTTATTTTAATTTTACTACGGTAATAGAATAAAGCAGCCATCTGCTTTAAAACATCTGGTCCTCGCCCCAAAGAGGGACTAATTAACCCACTATGGCGTAAGAATATACAAGGCTTGTTAGGCTACATGAGATGTGGAGGGCGGGTGGGCGGCGTGTTGAAAGTGTGGATGAGAATTTTTTTTTAAATGCTGAGTGACAACAGGGAGGTTAAAGGCTGCCCTTTTCGTAGCGTTCATTGATTAATTCCTATTGTTTACATGTGCCAATAATGTTATAAAACTGTACCTGAGGGGATATAATAACGATTGGCTGTAGCTTTCTGTTACACGACACTTGAGATTGCCACAAGTTCTCAAACGTCGTATAGTTGTGTTCTTTTATTCTACGTCGCCCGTCTTCGCAGCAGCAGAAAACAACTCGTCAAATTGAGTTTGAGGATTTATTTAGCATTCCATACATACAACTGCACATCGTAGCAGAACTCAAATAGAAGCTTTTTTACATACAAATCGCGCTGGCATATATAGTAAATACTCAATCTCGAGAATATTCCAGACCGAACATGATACAACTACATTATACGAGCCGTGCATGGACTAAACTAGCGACATTCTCTATGACGTACATCAAAAGCGCCGACGCACTTAATCCGAACGAACGCCACGAACTCACGACTAAAACAGCATGGTAAACAACTTGTTTTGACAGGACTAGAAAGTTCACCTGCATTCTCGTCCAAGCATAAATATTGTGTTTACAAAATATAATATCGGTACTTCCCCACAAAGTACAAATAAGTCAACTACATGCAACACACAAAACTGAACCAAAGCTCAGCAACGGTAGCGTTTCCTAACACTTTCGAACACAGAAAACATTATTTCAGTATTGCAATGCAAAGTTGTTTTGATAGTGTCGAATGTAAACAGAACAGTCTCAAAGTGAAAGTGGATGTTTTCCGGAAATTGCGAAGTTAACAAGAATACAGAAAAGCGCGCTTTCCTGCTTATCACAATACGCTACTGCGCTAATCTGGCGTGTCAATAATATCACTATGTTTTGGACGTGGAAGGTGAGCGATTTCCTTCACGCGGGGATTGACGACGCTGTACTGTCTGTGTTGACGGTCTAAAAATAGCCCAACCTCTGCTTTGAGACCCATGTTCACCACCGCCCTCAGCGAATTCAAGAAATCACTCCCCTCCTGCGAGGTACACGTGCACTCAAGTTAACCTCTGCTTTGACCTGTGTGCCAAGAGTCAGATGAGAGAGAGAGAAAGCGAGAGCGAGACACACACACGCACACATAGACAGAGACAGACATAGAAAGACAGAAGCGGAGAGACTCAGAGGGAGAAACAGACAAAGACATACATACAGAGAGAGAGAGAGAGACTCAGACTCAGACTCAGAACTTTATTACAAAAGGATAAAGGTTTTAGGCAAAGCCTATTCTTCCAACCTGTCCTTTATACAACACATAAAGACAGACGAACATAACAAATAAAAATTCAATCATATAAGATATAGAAATACATTGTATGTATTGCAATACTATGTGCAGTTAAGGAATTATATAAGGAGAACTCAAAAATTACAAAATTACATTGACATAGTTAAGCCTTTCATTTTGAGAATTAAGTTGCTCAGATTAGCTACACATCCGTTAACACTAGTACAAAATGTTCAACAAAATAACAATCGAACAAGACATTTCATTCACGAATGATGTGTGAACGGGACTGTCTCTTAAACAATTTCACTGAAGTTGCATTTCTTATCTGTTGAGGGAAGGAGTTCCAGAGAAAAGCTCCCGAGAAGGCTAGGCTCGATTTGTAGAGGTCTATGCGAGGTATAGGAGGGATGATTTTTTGGGACCCATATCTTTTTGTGGCATGTTTGAAATGTGATTGCAAATATTTAGGACAGTCGTTATTTAGAATTTTATACATGAACACAGCCTTGTTTAACGTCAACTGATCTTTCAAGGGGAGGAAATTTAGGAGCTTTAGTTTATCATCCGTGGACCTATTCAAATCATGCAGAATAAGTTTTGCAGCTCGGCGATGCAGGGAATTGAGTCTTTTTAAATGAACATCACTGCAGTTATCCCAAAGTGTCGAAGCGAAGTTTATATGAGGCATTATGTGGGCGTAATAGAACATTTTGAGTGCTTCAGAATCGGCGTAATGCCTTAATTTTGATAACAGGTACAAATTCTTTGATACTACTTTGCAAATATTACTCAAATGAGTTTGCCATTTCAACTCTTGATCAATGGTAACACCTAATAGTCTATGTTCCCTAACTTGCTGCACTTGAGTTGAACCAATTGACAGTTGTAATAGTAAAGGACTTAACTGGTGTTTTTGTCTCGTGGTTATCACCATACTCTTTGTTTTAATCGGATGAATGATCATTGCATTATAAACGCACCACTCAGTGATTTCATCCACACTTGTTTGAAAAGAAGAGTTGATGGATTCCGAAGATTTTTGACTGGTGTGAACAGAAGAGTCATCCGCAAAGAACTCACATCTAACTTTTTCATCGGACACATGAAGGGGTAAGTCATTTATATAAATACAGAACAAGATAGGTCCTAATACAGACCCTTGAGGGACACCACTCCTGACAAACTCGTTTGACGAAGTTTTACAGTTAATGGATACATACTGTTTCCGTTTTGAAAGATACGATTCAAAAAAGGCACAGGCGGAGTCGTCTTTTAAATAGCACTTTAGTTTTGTCAGTAGAAGTGAGTGATCTACTAGGTCAAAGGCTTTCTTAAAGTCCAGAAACAACGCTCCCGTTATTTCTGCTTTGTTTATTGCTGACAGCCAAGTCTCGCATAAAGAGCTTAAGGCGGTGTGGCAGGAATGCTTCGAGCGGAATCCAGACTGAAAAGAATGAAACAGATTCATTTGTTCCATATATGCCAGTAGGTGTTTTTGTATGTGTTTTTGTAGGGAGAGGGAGAGAGAGGGAGAGAGAGAAAGAGAGAGAGAGAGAGAGAGAGAGAGAGAGAGAGAGAGAGAGAGAGAGAGAGAGAGAGAGAGAGAAAACAAATGTAACTGATCTCGTGAGAACGGTTGAGGCCTTGCAAGGTTTTGACGGCAACAATAATTATTGTAGTTCTCTAAGACTTTATTTCTGTTTGATTTGTAATATGTTGGGAAGACATATTTATCAATTGATCAACAAAATAAAACATAACACAAAACGACACAACATTGTTAAAATCATTATTGGCCAACGTTGAACGTTTACGAAGGCCTCAATCTTCCCGCGCCGTAGACCAGATTAATAGGTGCTTGATTTTGGTATTTTGATTTTACATAACATTAAACCTTTCTTGGGGTTCATGGTCATGGCAACTGCCATAATAATATTATATCATGTATAATATCACATAAGAGACACGAGGCCACGCCTAGCAGGCAGTATGGGTTCGAGCTCCGTCTTAGATTGTTGATTGACTGTGTTGGAGTGCCTGTTCGTCTGTCTTTGTCCTGTCTACTCATCAATCATGGATTGGTCGTTGTTTTGGTCTATCTTCTGTGCCACGCTTCCACTGGACTTTCGCATCGTTTGGACTCTTTTCCTGTCACACCTGGCAAGTAGCCTTGTTCACCAGCCGCCATTCGGCCATCAACTCGCTTCTCTGCACGTGCAGCCCGCCGTGACCGCCTCAGGTCACGCTCCATTCACTCACTGGCACAGGCACCCGCCTGACGATCTTTTGTTGTTGCCACCTTCACGCCTAACCTACACACGCGACCAGCTTCTGTCTCTGCCACCCGCTACGCTTGACCCGTCTGTTGCTGATGACATCAGAGGTGCTGGTATTGGTTACCACCTCCCCCACATTCGCACTCATCGAGCAGGCCGTCGTAAGCAAAGAGGGATCTCCGTGGTGTGTGGGTCTGTCAGAGGTTTGTCAGACTGTGGAGAAAGGTCAGGTGTCAACTTTGATAACCTCATTCGTGTGCCTATCGTCGCTTGTTTCGACACTGTGCCATCAGCTGGGTGGCCGAGTGGTAACGCACTTGCGCTCGGAAGCGAGAGGTTGCGTGTTCAGGCCTGGGTCAGGCCGCAATTTTCTCCCCCCTTTCCTGACCTAGGCGGTGGGTTCAAGTGCTAGTCTTTCGGATGAGACGAAAAACCGAGGTCCCTTCGTGTACACTACATTGGGGTTTGCACGTTAAAGATCCCACGATTGACAAAAGGGTCTTTCCTGGCAAAATTGTATAGGCATAGATAAAAATGTCCATCAAATACCCGTGGGACTTGGAATAAAGTAAAAATAATTTCATCTCATACGGCATTAAGTCTCAGGAAACATGACGCATGCAGGAAAAAAAGAAAGAAAAAAAAAATATGGGTAGCGCCGTATGTATGGCAGCTCGCTTTCCCCGGGGAGAAAGCAGCCCGAATTTCCATGAGGGTAACCTCACTGGACTGTAAATCTTATCCAATCCAATCCAATGCGTAACGTCATTCAACGCCCAGTCTGTAGGCCGCAAAGAAAAGCGGTCTGCTATCAATGAATACATTCTCAGTAACGATGTTGACATTATGTGTGTTACGGAAACGTGGCTCCGCGAAGCTGGAGACGAGGCCAAGTGTCGTGACCTCGCTCCCCCTGGCTACACCACCTCCTCCTTCCCTCGGTCGACTGCTACACGCGGGGGCGGTATTGCCTTCGTAGTTTCGGACAAACTGAGACCTCACATTAAACTCACATCTGACTTTCCGTTTAGTCACTCAACCTTTGAACTTGCACAACTGACTCTCTCCTTCCAGCAAAGAGTCGTTAACATTCTCACTGTGTACAGACCCCCGCCAAGCAAGAAGAACAAGTTTACGGATGCTAAGTTTCTGGAACAGTTACCGGACTTTCTTGAATATGCAAATAACCTACCAGGCTCGCTGCTTATTGTTGGTGACTTTAATTATCACTTTGACACTCCATCACACTTTTACACATCCAAAGTGCTTGACGTTCTCAATATGTTTGATCTGTGTCAGTCTGTTTCAGAGCCCACCCATGTACGTGGTCACATTGTTGATTGGGTTGTTTTCAGGGAAGAAGATGGTCTGGTTAAGTCGACGTCTGTTGAACCGTCCCTTTCGTCCGATCACTATTGTGTCACGTGCACTCTTGACTTCGCAAAACCCCCCTCCCCTAGAGTGTACAGGGAAGTTCGTAGACTGGCGTCTATGGACGTCGAGGCCTTTAAGGCCGACTTTCTTGCCGACTTGCCCTCACTGCCGTCCGCCGAACAGCTCTTTCGTGTTTTGCGTGCCATTCTGGACACACACGCCCCTTCTACCCGTCGTTTGGTCTCTAATCGTCCCCCCTCCCCGTGGTATAGCGGTGTGGGACCTGAACTACAAGACGCCAAGCGGGAGAGGAGGGGGGCGGAGCGTCAGTGGCGCGCCACAGGTCTAACCGTGCACCGGCAAGTATTTCAGGCGGCCAGAAACCGGGTCATCGCCATCGTCGACCATGCCAAGTCTGCATTCTTCTCATCCAAAATACTCGCATGCACCTCAGTCAAACAGCTGTTTAGTGTCACCAATGACATCTTAGGCAAGGTGACTTGTCCCCCTCTTCCCACTATGTTCTCTGTACATGAGCTTCCCCAGAAGTTCGCTGACTTTTTCACTGCGAAGATCGCGCTTATTCGCGAGAAGCTTGATTCTGCTGTTGTCCCGCCTTCACCGGTTGCCGATAGGATGTATTGTGGTCCAGCTCTGCAGCGTTTTGAGCCTGTCACCAGCGAGTTTGTAAAAAAGGTGTGTTTAGGCGCTAGTCCGAAAACGTGCGAGCTTGACCCCATTCCGTCCTCTCTGCTGTGTGATTGTATTGATGACCTTCTTCCATATCTCACTCACGTCATCAACGACTCTCTGACTTCCGGCTCATTCCCAGATGAATTCAAACCTGCAATAGTTAGGCCCCTCATCAAAAAACCTTCACTTGACAAGAATTCCTTGAAAAACTTTAGGCCCGTTTCGAACTTGTCATTCCTTTCAAAAATCACTGAAAAAATTGTCCTTTCACAACTTCTCACTCATCTAGAGCAAAACCACCTTCTCAACACCCATCAGTCTGCATACAGGAAAAACCATAGTACTGAGACAGCACTTCTGAAGATTGTAAACGACATCCTTCTTGGCTTTGACGAAAATCAGGTCTCCATTCTAACACTACTGGACTTGTCTAGCGCATTTGATACGATAGACCACGAAATTCTGCTCCACAGGCTTCAGCACTCCTTTGGTGTTCATGATCTGGCCCTTTCCTGGGTTCGTTCGTACCTTACTAACCGGACGCAGACCGTTTGTGTCAACGGCATCAAATCTCAACCTTCAGCTCTCCAGTACGGTGTCCCGCAAGGGTCCGTGCTTGGCCCCATACTTTTCGTTCTATATGCCTCCCCTGTGTCCGATGTTATCAGTCGCCATGCGTTGTCGCACGAGAGTTTCGCTGATGATACACAGCTTCATCAGTCTGCCCCTCTTGCTGAAGTTGACGTTCTGGTATCTCGGACACAGGATTGCATTGCGGACCTCAGTGATTGGATGTCTTTAAACAAACTCCAGTTAAATAGTGACAAAACCGAAGTTATGCTGGCCTGTCCCAAGAAATTTCTCAATCACCCTTCTCTTCCTGCCTCTCTCACTGTCAACGAACTACCTATCTCTTTCTCTCCGTCTGTCCGCAGCCTTGGCGTCACTCTCGATCCAACTCTCTCTTTCCAAAAACACATTTCTAACATCTGCAAGTCCGCCTATCTAGAGCTGCGCAAGATTAGTTCAGTCCGTCACTACCTCACCACTGATGCAACCAAAACGTTAGTGTGTTCTTTAGTCCTCTCAAAGATAGATTATTGCAATTCTCTTCTGGCCGGTCTCCCTAAGTACCTTTTAGATAGACTTCAAAGGATCCAAAATAACGCTGCCCGCCTGGTCTTCAAATCTTCCAAGTATGAACACGCCACACCCCTTCTTCACTCTCTACACTGGCTGCCTATCACTAAAAGGATCGAATACAAACTCTCCTCTCTTTCTTTTGCCGTCGTTTCTGGTTCTGCCCCAGAATACTTCTCAGAACTCCTCAATCTCTACACCCCCTCTCGTCAGCTTCGCTCCGCCGCCGACACTCGACTCTTCCGACTCCCCACAGTGCAAACAAAGACATGTGGCGAGAGGTCCTTCGCCTATCAAGCCCCTGTGACCTGGAATAGATTACCTCTGCCTCTCAGACACACAGATTCTCTCACTACATTCAAGACAAATCTCAAAACACACCTCTTTCAGCGCAAGTGATTTTCCCTCCAGCATCTCCCCACCCACCCCATCCCGCCCCACCTCACCCCTTACCTAGTGCCTAAAATAACGTGTATATATATTTTCTGCGCTTTGTGTCAGCACTGTTTGTGTGTGTGTAAATAGTATTGTTGACACGTTTTTATACAGTAGCCTTATGTGGTTCTTGTGCCTAGGCTGTGTATTGGATTGTCATTGTATGCCTGCATCATTAGTTGTCAGTAATTATTACATGTGCTGATTGTTCTCTTTGCCTGCGCGCGTATAGTATGTTGGTTATGATTGGTCATAGTATGTTTGTTTATGTTTGGTCGTTATCTTTGCCTGTGCGTGTATTGTATGTTTGGTCGTTTTCTTTGCCTGTGCATGTATAGTTTGTTGGTTATGTTTGGTCGGTTTCTTTGCCTGTGCGTGTATAGTATGCTTGGTCGATGTATGTATTGTAAAGCGCTAAGAGTAGACATTTTTCTAGAATAGCGCTATAAAAGTTTGCATTATTATTATTATTATTATTTCAGCATATGTGAATTACATGTAATTATACCAAACTGTCATACATTTTTTTTTATTCCCACATCATTCTGATTGATCACAACCAAACCTATTATCAGTGGACACATCCAAATGCAAGCGCCTGTTCTTGACAACTTGCCACTGATCTAAAAATATAGATCAGTGCAACTTGCTGGGTCCTTTGCCGCCACAGACACTGTAGGTAAAATGTACAATGTATTTTCTGATTTGTGCACAAAAGCTTTTTTTTTTGTTAACATAACAATGTTTAATGTCACTGTATGTTTGAAAGACCATGGTCACATTTGTAAAACAAATGTTAGATTAGAAAATAAATAACATTTTGGTTCATGATTTTTCCTACACCTGTGCTGAAAATAAGAAATGAAAATGTCGGTATATAAGTCACTCAATTGCATTATAGAAGGAATGGTTTGAGTTTGTTGCGGTTGACCCTGCGCAGTACGACCTATGAGGTTTTTGGTGAACAATATTTCACAACTTCCTGTGTTACACAAACTCAGTGATAACCAATTTTGCCTTCACCCCTCCCATAGGGTGACGGATTTCACAACTTTCTACTGATGAACAACTGTTGCCTTCACCCCTCCCATAGGGTGACGGATGTCACAACTTCCTGTGTACACAAACTGATGACGTATTTCACAACAAAATGGCGCTGCCCATGGTCAACCTCGAAACTATCCGTATGAATAAGAGGCCCCCATAATAACAACTTGTCTGTGGAGGTCTTGCAAAACTTCTAAAGGTCCTCCTGGTCTTGAGACCCTCTGGAGTTCTGCTAAAGAGGTCCGCGCCTTTGGTTTCCTGTCGCGTGCATGCATGCTTGCATGTTTTAGTTTTCACTTAAAACTTTTAGCCACACTCCACAGCACACAAAAAACACCGATGTAAATAAATGAAAATATTTAATAGTCCCAAGTAGGGTGTAAGATGGGGGTGACGATGAATGGGATGATGGAAAGGTTAATACGAATACATGAAGATGAACATGATGAGCATGAGAAATTAAACAACAGCCAAATAATGTCAACAGATAACATACACAAGACAATCAGGGTAGTCAATATAAAGAACGTACGTTTACTGACAATAAGGAATCAACTTAAAGGTCCTCCTCATACCTTAAATGATCTCTATCATTGAGAAAGTACTTAGCTCCTATTTTGATGAAGTCAGGGGGGGTGGGTGCGCCCTCAGGTCGACACCTGCGTCTCTTTCGCGGGGGTGAGAGATTCAGACAGGTTGAGTGTCGTCACGCTGCACACATGCTGCAGCGACGGTGACGATCCGAAGTTGCTGCTCAACAGCAGCGTGGTTGTGCCACTGCGACGATACGAAGTAGCTGCTCAACAACAGCGTAGTGGTGCCACGGCGATGATCCAAAGTTGCTGCTCAAACAGCAGCGTGGTGGTGCTACTGCGATGATCCAAAGTTGCTGCTCAACAGCAGCGTGGCGGTGCTACTGCGATGATCCAAAGTTGCTGCTCAACAGCAGCGTGGTGGTGCCTCCTCAATGCCGAGAAGCTAAGGTTCGCACATCCCGGTCCGTTCTGTCCTTGACAGTAATCACTGAAAGCCTAGAAGGCCAACGTCAATAATCACGCTAAAAATATAAGACACGTGTCTTCCTCCTCCAATAGACATCATATTAGGGATGAGGAGGAAGCACAATGACTCTAAACTTTGGTTTCCTTCTACAATACAATTTACCATGCTAATGATTACACTTTAAACAAGATGATGAACACTACAACACAAAGACAGACAAAACAGTACAACTGGTAACTAATGTAGGTTCCCTGTCCCCTGCCACCGGCCCAATTCACCTTCAGCAAAACTGACAAAAGTCTATCCAACTAGACCAAGAAATATAGCTTACCTCACACAGGCCAATGAATATCATCGCGTACACTTTACGCAACCGACTTTAACAAAGTCAACCAGTAGAAGTACTGAAAAAAGAAACCTCGAACCCAAACGACAATTCACAACGCGAACTTCGAAGCCGTTCGAAAACATCTTGTCTCGGCCGAGACAGAATAAAGAATGCTTATGAATTTTACGGTCAGCTACAAGGTAACCAGTGAACTCTACAAATAGCGCGCAGCCTAGCTACCGTGAACGTCCCGTGCAATGCGTGCAAAGCGTGCAAGGCGTGGAATTACTGAGCTAAGCCCAGCTACAGGTCTTCCCAACTTGACACAGGTACCTGTCACCAACGCCCGACCAAGGAACCTTATATATACATACAACTGTCCGCGACATTTCCTAAACATTACAATTGGGGGTGCCGGGACCGTCTAAGAAGATATTCTTTGGATAGCCCTGCTTTACCCATACTTTTCTCTTTTTTTTGTTTTTTGTGGTTAATCACTGTTCCAAAACATATCGCGCTAATCTGTGTGACTTACCACGGACATTGACATTATGATGTGCACTACCTCTGGCTTTTATTCCTTTATTTTCTTCTTTGAACATCGTCGATGTAATTCAAAACAAGTCATATTTTTCTCCATTGTTATTGACAGGGCTGAATATGTTCTCCGTAGTGCTCGTAGGCAACAAAGCTGACCTACTTCAAGAAGAACGCGTCTCGTGTCAAGTGCGCGCGCTCAGCGCTCAGTATGGCTGCCTCAACATCGAGACCAGCGCCAAGCACTGCCTCAACATCGACTCCATCTTCCGATGCCTCCTGATGAAAGAGGTACCGCCTCAGCTGCCTTAGTACCTCAGGGACAACCCTCGAGAACCTGACATGGTCAAACCGACCCTCTTCTGCGCTCTCAAGTTTGTCTGCTAAGCGAATGTAAAATGCACATTCACATACACGCACGCGAACAGACAGACAGACATACAGACAGACACACAGACACACACAGACACACGCACGCACACACACACCTCCAACACACACACACACACACACACACACATACACTCGCGCGCGCGCGCGCGCAAACACGATCGCCCGTATGGATAAGTGCCTTGCAAGTATTCTTCGTTGCCCTTGTTCTTTTGTTCACGAGAACAAAAAAGGTGATAAAATCCAAAAACAAAGAGACTGCCAACGTTCCAAAAATCAGAATAAAAAAACCCAAGAAAGGTAGGTTGTTGGAACGTTTGTTATTGACAAAACAATACATTCACAAATATATCGACCCAACGGTCTTTTAAGTGCACAGACAAACAATAACGAACACTTTTCTGGCTGATTTTTCCTTCCGCCTGCCACGAAGCCGCAGCGAATAAATGAATGAAAGGGCGCAAATAATATACAATGACACAGGGTGTTTGGACTCTGGGCTTCAAGCAATGTTAGGAGGCGGTTACGGTATCGTATAACATCAACTAGTCCCTAATAGGCAAAGTACCTGTGGGAAATGACGTGTTTGATTGTTTTAGGAGGCGGTCCTTTGTTTGAGCCCGGAGTCTACGCGAAGACTACGCGAAGTCTTTTTACCGAAAACTCAGTGCTAAAGCTCCGTGCGGCCAGCTTCGTGAAGTCAGTCCTTCAATACCCTTGTCAATAAAAACAATCTTATCTTTTAAATAAATGAAAATGTTATCCTATCGGCGTCCCTAGCCATACAACACCAACACCAAATCAGCAAAAAGCCGTTCTGGAATTTGTGCAGTCTCGACCAGACAAGTCTGGCATTTGTGCAGTAACGTCATCACAATCACGTAGATGGTGACGCATGCATAAGTTTGGCGTCACGACCGGGGGGCAGGGCGTGGAATGTATGGCAGTGGACGTCGATTTGACAGAAATGCCAGAGAGATCATCACATGATTATGGAGCTGTGTCATGTTGAATCCACAAACGAGGACAAGTGAGTGATACACAATAACTGTGCGTCATGTATTTGTCTTGTACTTCGGGATGAGATTTTTGTTTTATTGTCGGACTGAAAAATCTCTACCAAGAGAAGTCAGAACAGGAACAAGAGACTGCAGGTGAGAAGAACAAGGACAAGATAACAATAAAAATGTACTCACCAGTACCAGAAACACGTGACGAACAATAAAAACACAGACCGGTTTCGACGATTTCTTCTTTCTCTTTATGTCGTCTCTCCTTGTTTTATTAAAGCCCCAGTATGTCTCAAATGGTTTACAAAACGATTTAAATCTTCTAATGAAAAAAGCAGTTCTAACCTTATGGAACACAGTACACACTTGCAATAGCATTTAATAGCATTAAATGAACAGCTCGTTTGCATTGCTATTTAGCTCGCGTAAACCACACACCAGATTTCGTGATTTATCTAACCCCTGAGCCATCGTGAACCCGTGTGATCCACATTCCTTTTTTTCACTATTTAGTCGTCAGTTTGTGATTCCAATGCGACTGGCTGTATCCGCAATAGCACGTTATTTTGTACTTCTGATTCTAACCAAAAAAAACGCGGGTTAGGGGGAAGAATTTACCCGATGCTCCCCAGCATGTCGTAAGAGGCGACTAACGGATTCTGTTTCTCTTTTTACCCTTGTTAAGTGTTTCTTGTATAGAATATAGTCAATTTTTGTAAAGATTTTAGTCAAGCAGTATGTAAAAAATGTTAAGTCCTTTGTACTGGAAACTTGGATTCTCCCAGTAAGGTAATACATTGTAGGCCTACTACGTTGCAAGCCCCTGGAGCAAATTTTTGATTAGTGCTTTTGTGAACAAGAAACAATTGACAAGTGGCTCTATCCCATCTCCCCCCTTTCCCCGTCGCGATATAACCTTCGTGGTTGAAAACGACGTTAAACACCAAATAAAGAACAAATAAAGATGATTCTAAAACGCAACAAACGGCTGCAAGTCACACGAACTTGTCGGCAGCGGCGGCGGCTGGCTTCAAAGAAAGCGAGCCCTTTGCAGAAAAATTGTCTGCTTTGAGACACGACCTTTCGTGACCCTGCTTCCGGCCTATCTTTTTTTTAAACTTTCAAAACTTCGAATTGTCTTGATGAAGAATGAAATCTTTTCAAATGATTTAAGAATGTTTGTGTTACAAGCTGTCAATGTATTATTTAGATTTAAAAAGTTAGTTCTAGCGCCAAATCGAGGCGCCTGATTGTAGAACAGACGGTCCACGAAAATAAATTCTTTGAAAATGTCTCACTCTCGACGGAAAGCAGCCAGGATGTTCCCGTTCGGTGAGCGTTCAAATGGAAGGGTGTTAGTACTGTGTGTACAAGCCTGACAGTATCTGTGATGGTTTGTGGGAGGCTTACTGTGCCTTTAAGTTAGTTTAAGTGAACCTGACGAAGACAATCGTCGAAACCGTTCTGTGTTATTATTGTTCGTCAAGAGAACTCAATTTTCTATTTCAGAATTTCAAAGCAAAGAAAGGTATTGTTGAACTTTAGCGTTCTAACGCTCTGAATCCACTGCAATTTAAGCTTCAAATTCTGCAGAACCTGCTCTTGTAAGCATAACAAGTCATTTAAGATACCTTTGCAGTTACGGAATAAACTGTACAGATGCCTCTCGTTTACATGGGAAAACAGTTCGCCTCACCGTCTCAGATCTGGTCATACTTTTACAGGGGATAAGACCATCCCTCCACTTGGGCACATACCACAAATGATAAGCCCTGGATGATATCTGTACCCAGTGGGGTTTTTTTTCTTTAAGAGTTAATCTCGTAAAGGCACTGGTACCTTTTGGGGAAATTTATTCATCAACAAATTCCAACCCACTGGTCACAGCAAGCAACCAGGAATTTGATTCTTGGTATTTGGAGTAGAGGGATGGTCTTACTCTTATCCCATGAAAAAAGGCTGGCCAGATCTGAGACGGCGGGGCGAACGGTTTTCATGGGAAGGAGTGTGCCTTTAAAGGGGACAAGAAGGAATTTACACAACAGACAACTGATCACGAAAAGGTGAACACGTAGCTTAGGATGCTGTACCTTCAATTATGTCGGGAAGTAAAATGACGGAGAAAGAAAGGGACTTTTCTTTACACACACACATACACTCATCTACATCTATTTTCACAGAAATGAGCCAGGCTGTAAAATTTTGGTATGTGTCCAAACAGAAGGATTCTCTTAAGTCTGCATGGACAGATCTGTCTGTGTGTGTGTGTGTGGGGGGGGGTAACGTAATCTGGTTATGCTCGCAACACTGGCGACTTCAGTAATGGCGGTAAATCAGACAAAACAATGTTGGTTCGATAACTGAAGGCACAGTCTTTCTTGTGAAAAAAGGTCGGCTCAACATCTCCGATCTAGCAAAGGCTTTAACATGGAATAAGAACATTCCTCCATTTGGGCACACACAGGAAATCAACTGCCTTCAGCGCTCCCTGTGTAGTGGACATCATTTCAATACAGACACTAGCGGCTTTTTTGTTCAATTACTTCATCACAAAATGTTCACTCTACACAGAAAGTAGTCCCGAGGTTGATTTTTGGTATGTGTCCCAGTGGAGGTATACATGCATCCTCAGGTCAAAATGAGTTCGGCGCATTCTATCCCTGACAGGATGCCTTGGTTTTCCTTGTCTGGCGAGGAAATCGATTTTTTACATATTTAGATCTTTTCGTAATGTGTTATGGATATAAGCAGATTCGCGATCGTCGATAATGATTTTTCATGGTGTTGTGTAATTTTTAAATTACAAAGGAATTGATGTATGTAAGACAGTTTCAAGCGAGCTAGTTTTCGCGGCTGTATTTACTGTGCAAACAACTCTAAATATGGCAAAAGTGTCACGTGATAATCAACCGTTTGGTTTCGGCGCTCGCTGGAGCAGACGATTTTTTTCTGACAGTGATGCAACCATATATTACGGTCTCCTTCCGGCAGCAATCCCAAAATTTCGACTTGTTTTGACCTTAGAACGATGTCTTTATCATAACTGTGAAGAACAGAACGGAGATCACTGTCGAAGTCGGCCAATCTGCAATCATTTTCGTCTCGCGAACACTGCTCGTGAACAACATATGGGAGATAACTCTGTATTCTTGTTTTGATAGATTCGCGAAGGACTTTAGCGTCCGGTCAGAGAGATAACTGGCGATAGCCGTGGAGCGATGATGATCAGAATGGGTATACATGTTCTTATCCTTTATGTAACATCCTGGCAAGATTCATGGTAAGGTACAGAAATGGTATCCAACATGACAATCGACAGCTAGATCAATTACTTCTAGCATCCCTCTGCGCTTTGCACCAACACTGGCGACACCAGTGGTGGATGTTGAAACAAAAAAGACAATGTTGGCTCGATAATTAAAGGCCCAGTCTGTCTCGTGAAAAAAGGTCGGTTCAACATCTCAGATCGAGATAAGGCTGTTACATGGGATGAGACCATCCCCCCATTTGGGCACATACCGGAAATCAACAGCCTTGGGTGCTCTCTGCGCATGGCGGGGATTTTTTCATGAATTAATTTCTTAACAGACACTAGCGGCTTTTTCTGTATGAAATTAATTCATTTCGAAATTCTCACTCCCTACAGGAAGCAGTCCGGATGTTGATTTTTGGTATGTGTCCAAGTGAAGGTATACATGTATATATTCTTATCCTGTATGTAACATAATGGCAAAAATTCATGGTGAGGCGCAAAGATGGTATGCAACCTGATAACCAACAATTACTTTTAGCATCCCTCTCCGCTTTGTACCAACACTGGCGACACCAGTAATACAGGTAAAACAGACAAGACAATATCGGTTCGATAATTAAAACAGGGTAGACGTGACAGTAATCGAACGTTCGTAACCTAGTCTCGCGTGGGGTGGTAATGTGGTACAGACACTCTCGTTCACACACAATAGGCCGTAGATACCGTGAGCTGTGTTGGTGATGAGATAATCGTTTCACCTTTAAGGCCAAGGATGCTTCTCTGGCACAGGTATACGTTTTATGATCAAGGATGGGTGAACAACCGCTGAAACAAGTTATTTCTTCCATTTTTGGCTCACCTGAGTAATCAGTGAGTCATAAAAATGAGCAATGTTCGTCTATATGGACAAGCGGCCGGCCGGCCGTCAATAAAAGAAAAACATTGAGGTTTTATTGATGTTATTGAAGCTAGAACTTTGAAACTCTGCACACTTCTAGGACTTGATGGCCTCCCAACATGACCCAAGTATGGTTGACCCTTGTCAAATTTCATGGTCACGGCGAGGTCATAATTTGGAGATTTATCAATTTCTTGAATTATCTTTTTAACTCGATCTTTGAAACTTTACACACTTCTATGGTTTGATAACCTCGAGACAATTTACAAATTTGGTTGACCTACGTCGAACTTCAAGGTCACAGGGGAGTCATGTTAGAGTCAACACATGAAAAAATATCAATTTCTTGTACGTTTTTGAAACCAGAGCTTTGAAACGGTACACAGTTTTAGAATGTGATGACCTCCAGACAAAAGCAAAGTGTTCTGGACCATATAGCTAGTCAAATTCTAAAAGTTTTCACACACAGGATAATTGTCATTTTCTTCAAATTGTTTGAAGCAAGAACTGTGAAACTTCACATACTCCCATGGTTTAATATGACTAAACATAACCAAATTTAGTCTGCTTAATCTACCTTTCGTCCCAAGGTCACAGTGGGCTCAAGTTTAAGTTAAAAAAATCAAAAATCATAATGTTCAACCGTTTTAAAGCTGTATGTTTGAAACTTTCCACGATTCCAGGATTTCATGACTTCTGGACATGACTCAAGTCATGATTGATCCTGGTCATATTGCAAGGTAACAGTAGGGTCGAGTTCCGGTCAAAAAGTAGAAAATTGACATTTTTGTCAATGTATAATATGGAGCTAGAGCAGCAGATAATTTGTTTCTGATTTAAATTACTTTTGACGGGTGAGTGGTAATGGTATGATTATTTGCTTTTTATATTTAAAAATTACTTATTTTAGGGTTGTGGTTGTTGTTGTTGTTGTGGTTGTTAGTGTTGTTGTTGTTGTGGTTGTTAGTGTTGTTGTTGTTGTTGTTGTTATTGTTCTTCTTCTTCTTCTTCTTCTATTGGCGTTACAAAGATGTGGGTGGGTCAAAATGAACAACAGGAATTTTCGACAGTATACAATTACAAAATGAGCCAGACATCACAGATAAGCCCGCCATGTTATCGAAAATGCGCACGTGCTTCAATCTTGCGGCGTCGTATCGCTCTCGTTTCTCAGACATGGAAGGGCAAGAGAGAGAGAGAGAGAGACAGAGAGAGAGAGAGAGAGAGACAGAGACAGAGAGAGAGAGACAGAGAGAGAGAGACAGACAGAGAAAGAAAGAGAGAGAGAGAGAGAGAGAACTTTGAACTTGAAACATTGAAACATTGAACTTTATTACAGGAAAGATAGCATTAGGTCCGTAGGACCTTTCTTACAGCTAGTCCTGATCTAAGCAAAATGGTTATAATCGAAATGGGAATACATAGGAACAAACTTTTTATGATGAAACGCAGACACACGCAATAATAGTAATATAAGAATAAGATCATTTTTTTATCGACATGTGATATGCAGATATACAACCATACATTATCAGAACACACACACACACATATATATATATACACGCACACGCACACGCACACACACACAGAAGATCAACTAACTTATAAGGCAAGCCAACATAACACGACACACTAACCAAATAAAGGATCAGGTAGCAAAGTTAAAAAAAAAATAAAATAAAATAAAAATAAAAAAACCCGTTCATGACCTAATATATACCATCTTAGATTATGAAGGAATCACCATGCCAATATAAAATGCAGTAATACTATCTTAGATACTAGAAGGAGTAATACACGAGAATGTATTCTTATCACACCAAGTTGACGCAAGACACATACATGCACATTTTCAGAAGGATAAAAGGCACACATACGTTTGAGCAACCAGGCACATTACATTAAAGTGATGTTTGAATGTATTTTTGCAGATGTGTTTTGAATGTTTTAAGGTTACTGAGAGAGAGAGCGAGAGACAGAGAGAGAGAGAGACAGAGAGAGAGACAGAGAGAGAGAGACAGAGAGTGTGTGCGAAAGGGTGGGGGTGAGGGAGGGAGAGAGAGACAGAGAGAGGTTGAGAAGGAAGAGAAAATGTAAACTCATTCATTCAAACCCATGTTTGTATCACAGTATCTTCAAAAGATGTAAACAAAGACTACTTATACAGAATGAATACACACACACACACACACACACACATACACACACACACACAGAAAAGAGAGAGAGAGAGAGACACAGAAAGACGGACAGACAGACAGAGACGGAGAGAGAGGGAGAGAGAGCGAAAACCCACCCCAGCCTTGTACGGGTTAGCTACAGATAAAAGGCTACCTGTCATGCATAATGCACACGGCCAAGGAGCTCGCCGAGGACGGTGGTACACGTGTGGTTGATAGTGACAGAGAGGTGTTGTGTTGTGTGGTCCCTGTTGCTGGGATGAGACAGTATACGATCAATCGTTCTGCCCTCACCATCATGAACAGGGTAAGGTGAGCAGAATGATCAAGACATATTTGTGACATTCTGTGTACACTTTACGCTGGCATTTGGCCTTCTGTGTTCTTCTCCTTCTTCTTCTGCGTTCGTGGGCTGAAACTCCCACGTACACTCGTGCTTTTTGCACGAGTGTAATTTTACGTGTATGACCGTTTTTACCCCGCCATTAAGGCAGCCATACGCCGCTTTCGGAGGAAGCATGCTGGATATTTTCGTGTTTCTATAACCCACCGAACTCTGACATGGATTACAGGATCTTTTCCGTGCGCACTTGGTCTTGTGCTTGCGTGTACACACGAAGGGGGATAATCCACTAGCAGGTCTGCACATAAGTTGACCTGGGAGATCGGAAAAATCTCCACACTTAACCCACCAGGCGGCCGCGACCGGGATTCGAACCCTCGACCTTTCCGATTAAGAGGCCGACGTCTTACCACCCCTCCACAGCGCCCGTCTGGTTCTGTGTTCGATTTTTGGAATTTGTCTTCGTGATTTGGGACGTCAACCTTTTTTTTTTTTTTTTTTGGAAGAAGAGCAATGCCTTCCCCATCATGGAGAGGGTAAGGTGAGTACATTCTGTGTACACGTTACGCTGACATTTGGCCTTCTGTGTTCGTTTCACGCTAATATCTGGCTACGGTTCACGCGGACTATTGGCATTTGGGGAATTTATGTTGGTGATATTGGGCGTTCCTATATGTCAACTTTTTGAGTCACTTGAGAAAAAGTGACTCTATGTAATCGGTCAGTGTTAGTCTGTCCGGCCGGCCGTCCGGCCGGCCGTCCGTAGACACCACCTTAACGTTGGACTTTTCTCGGAAACTATCAAAGCGATCGGGCTCATATTTTGTTTAGTCGTGACCTCCAATGACCTCTACACTTTAACGATGGTTTCGTTGACCTTTGACCTTTTTCAAGGTCACAGGTCAGCGTCAAAGGAAAAATTAGACATTTTATATCTTTGACAAAGTTCATCGGATGTGATTGAAACTTTGTAGGATTATTCTTTACATCAAAGTATTTACATCTGTAGCCTTTTACGAACGTTATCAGAAAAACAAGGGAGATAACTAGCCTTTTCTGTTCGGCAACACACAACTTAACGTTGGGCTTTTCTCGGAAACTATAAAAGTGACCAGGCTCAAATTTTATGTGAACGTGACTCATTGTGTTGTGAATAGCAATTTCTTCCTGTCCATCTGATGCCTCATATAATATTCAGAACTGCGAAATGACTCGATCGAGCGTTTGCTCTTCTTGTTGTTGTAAGAAGGGGAATGCCCTCCCCATCATGGACAGGGTAAGGTGAGCAGATGATGAAGAAATGTTTTTTTGACATTCTGTGAACAGTTTACGCTAGGATTTGGCCTTCTGTGTTCGGTTTACCCTGGTAATTGGAGTTTGGGAAGTCTTGTGTAAATCATTTTCGGTGGCAGCAAATTGCTGTTAGAAGAGCAATGCTTTCGACATCATGGGCTGGGTAAGGTGAGCAGAGGATGAATACATATTTTTACATTCTGTGTACTCTTTACGCTGACATTTGGCCATGTGTACATTTTACGCTGGTTATTTGGGTTTGGGGAGTCCTGTTTTTTCGGCTGTGTGTGTTCTTCTGTGTTGGTAGTTTGCTGTAATGAGAGCAATGCCCCAACATCATGAAGAGAGTAAGGTGAGCAGATGATGAAGACATATCATGTGGGACATTCTGTATATAGTTTACGCGAGTTAAGGGATTCGGGGAGTTTTGTGTTGCTGTTTTTAGGTGTTCTTCTGTGTGTTTTATATTGTAAGAAGAGTAAGAGCAATACACCATGGAGCAGTTGTTTAAAACCTTTTCTGTTTACATTCTGCTGCTTTCAGTTTACGCGGGGTACTGGAATATGTGTGTGTGTGTGTGTGTGTGTGTGTGTGTGTGTGTGTGTGTGTGTGTGTGTGTGTGCGTGCGTGCGTGCGTGCGTGCGTGTGTGTGTGTGTGTGTGTTCCTACTCATAGGCGGTTTCTTGATCTTTGGACGGGTAACAAGTCGTAGCATCATCTAATGGTTATAAATATGTAGCCTTCCGTTATAATCCCATTTTATCTATATACGAATACGAATACGAATACGAATACTTTATTATCTCATACAGAGAAATTTCAGTGTGGTGCACATTAAAAGACAAAACAAATAATAAGACAACAGATAAAAATACCATACGAAGCATACTACACTCGCGCACGCATATGTACACTAACAGTGTATCACCTATCCCCACTATGAAAACCACATAGGTAAGCGTTTTTTTCTGCTATCTTTTTTTTCTTCTGATGATAACTAATTTTACCTTCGCTCTGTCACGTTTACGTCAAAAATGAGCGGAAAAGTGTGGGATCGACCAATTCGTTTATCTTCTGGCCCAAAAATGATAACACATTAAATGATTTTGCAACACATAGTGCAATGACTCATAGTCTTTCTCGTGGTAACGTGTACCTTCACTTCGTGTACGTCAACGCTTTCTACATAATATTATAGCTTGGGTTCGGCAGTTAATTTATCTTCTTGTCAATAATAGATAACAAGTGCCTTCAAAGGATTTTGCAACGCACAGTGTAATGACTTTACCAAGCGAAATGAAAGGCCAGCAAGCACTATCGGGATATCAGGGACATGATTAATGGGAAATAACAAGTATTTTTGTTTTCGATATTAAAATTATTAGAGTAAGAGTCATGCTTTATCTCGGTGTGGGTAGGGATAGGTGTACCCGCTGGCTACAGCTCCTTGAAGAAGAACATACACTATAGTGTATGTACATGCTAGTTTATTATATGTCGTGTAACGTGGAGCAAAATAGTCCATAGTACCAACGAATTCCTGCACTGTAGAAATCTAACCTGCCCTGGTGGACACCTCTTGATAACGACCACCTGCCCAGTACAACCACCCAAAAGAATCCCCGACAAGCTAGGTTCTTTCCTCTATAATTTACCTTTCTAAAACGATCACCTGTATATAAAGACCATTTTAATGTGTTCCCTTTGCTAACAAGAACATGATTAATGTGGAATGAAATGCATATTAACATTATCAGTCATAGTTGGAGTCGAGTCGTGCTGTGTTGTCGGTGATAGGTCTACTGCTGACAACAGGCGCTTGATGAAGAGCATACACTTATGGGAATGTCGCTAAACCTGGAACAGTTAAGGAGAAACAGCCGTACCAGACAAAAAAATTATTATTGCAAAGCGTTTTTTATACTGTCACATACTAGACTCTATCAGTAAACAAACGAACAACATAAGATAAAATAAAAGTCACACAACTCATCAAACTGACCATTATAAAAATTTCTGCATTTGTTCCAGGTTGGACGCATGGGTGTGTAAAGTGGAACACTGTGTTGTCAAACTCGGAACACATGCAAAAACACACTGACTCTCTTTCTAGCTCTGTCTGTGTCTCACACACACATATATACACCCACACACTCTCAATCACACGCACACAATTACACATTGCCACACACACAAGATAAATTCATACGTCATAACATTTTGATTTAGCCATCTTATTTAAATGTCTGTTTTTCCACATAACATTGGATTTTTACCAAAGAAATAGTAAATTTGATAACAATTAATGCCTCAAATGTGAAAAAAATATAAATAAGGGCTAGGTCTAAACAAATCGGATAAAAAAACTGTTTTTGTAAAACATAAAAAAGAAGCTAAGAAACGATTTTTCACTCAATGTCCTTTTGTTTTCTACTTTCAGTGCAGTCCTCGTGTGATCAATGCCGTGTGTATACTGCTGGCACTGTATAATGTTCAAAGGGGTGTTGGTGCCACACAAGAAGCAGTACCAAGATATTTCGCAGCATAAAAGTCGTGACAGGAACACCAAATGTTCTTGATGCGCAACGCAAACCCATTTCCCCGTTTCTGACAGCCGACAACGCGCAGCCCATTTCTTCGGGTAGCCACCGTCCGGGTCCCAAAATACTGTAAAACAAATCAATCAACCATTCAATAAAAGGTATAGAAGGAAAAAATACAATAAAACTGAAAAGAGAATTGAGTACGTGACTAAAACGGTTCTATGCTAAATGCCCCCCGGACAACTGCCCCCCTCCCCCCCCCCCCCCCCGGACAACAGTACTGCCCCCCGGACAACAGTACTGCCCCCTCCCCCCCCCGGACAACAGTACTGCCCCCCGGACAACAGTACTGCCCCCCGGACAACAGTACTGCCCCCCGGACAACAGTACTGCCCCCTGGACATTTTCCCGCCTAGGACAATGAATTGCCCCCCATTCTTGTCTGTATGTTTAGCGAGTTATCAAGTGTTGTATTGTTGTCTAGAGGGTATTCATAGGTAATGGAAGTCTATAATTTGTTTTCTCAACGATATCTATATAATGCTTCCTGGTTTGAATACACACACACACACACACACATACACACACGCACACGCACACGCGCGCGCGCGCAAACACAAACACACACACACACACACACACACACACACACACATATACACACACACTCACACACATATAGACACATACACATAAATACTGTAAACACCCAGACAAAGACAAACTGACAGACATACACACAGACAAACCGACACAGACACTTGCACGCTCACACTTACGCCCGCATTTACACCAGCAAACACACTCACACACACACACACACACACACACACACACACACACACACACACACAAACACACACACACACACACACACACACACACACACACACACACACGTACACACACACACACTCTTATTGAAGTGAACGGCTTTTGCAAAAACTTGCACGAAGAGTGGTGAGAAAAAAATTGGGGGGCAGGTGTCCGGGGGGCAGTTGTCCTCCCTCGGTGGGGGGGGGGGGGGCAGGTGTCCGGGGGGCAATTGTCCTAGTAGGGCAATTGTCCGGAGGGGGGGGGGGGCAGTTGTCGGGGAACAATTATCCGGGGGCAATTAGCCTGCCACGGACTAAAAACACCAGTGTTCACTTTATAGTTTGATGAGGGTAAGATGGAACAGAATGCGTCAAAGCTGGAACACTGTTCCATGTTTGCCTCTATATGTGTTCCAGCATAGCCGCATGGCACCTGCATGGATTTCGACTTTAGCTGTAGGATACATGTGACGTTTCCAATCTTTTTTCCCCGTTCATAGTGTAACACATTGATGTAGGTTTGTGATAGCAATCAACATTTTATGTGAACGTATATAGATAAAGAGTAATAAAACGAATTCTAGACAATAGAAATAAGAAGAAGAAGGGAGAAAAGTTAAAAAAACGTACCTCTTCTTTGGTTTTGCCGCAGTTGCCATTTTTCTTTTTGCAATAACATCGGGAGGGGTCACTAGACATTTCTGCTAAAAAAAATTTCATGAATTGTTTCCCGTTGACCGCATATTGAGGTGTTCCAAGTTAGCCGACTGTTCCGGGATTGGCGACTTTCCCTTACTTGTCCGTGTACTTGCACTTTTACTTGTACTTGTACTAGCTAGTTTAATCAAAATGGTATAACGAGGAGCGAATGAGTCATGTAATAAAGAATTCGTGTGTTACGAAGCTTGCTAACAGGAACATGAGACCTCAAGAGCAGTAAACAAAATAATTTTAAAAAATGAAGATCCGTGTTCCACTCTGTTACTACATTTCTATAACCTGCCTATTTAATGCACCAATTTAACCTGCTCTTGGACAATAAAGAAGTGAACAATCACTTTTGATAAGTTTGCTGACGAACTCCATGACAAAATCACTGTGTGTTGTAGAATTCAAATGATGAATATTCACAGACAGAATCAACTCGCTCAAAACGACATTTTTGATCTCACCTCAGATGCAAAAATATAATAGAATTAAAATAAAAGGTTAAGGTAATAGTTGCAGCTGTTTGTCGTAGGGAAGTGAGATGTCAGATATGGCAACAATTCTTGGGCTAGCTTTATAAAGGCGATGCCCATCTCCTCTTCCTCGCTGCCTTCACTTACCCCGGCCTTGTATTGGGTCAGATACCCAGCAGTGCTCAGCCGGGTGGATTGGAAACGTTCGGAATAACCGGGTAAACGCCATGTGGGGGGTCAAACCCGCCTGCCGTTTCGCAGCGAAAACGTCCGTGAACGTTTCACCGCCGTGCCTGCAAAACAAGGGGTTTAACGTGGACGCTCTCCGGCGTTCCGTGGACACTCTACAAGCTAGTGCGCAGGAAAACAAAAATGGCGGCCGTAATGTTTGGGTTTCATTTCGACGACGAAACTTTCTTTACTACGACAGTCCTACTTCTAGCTCATCAATTCCACCAGTGAAGGGGTGATGAAAAAGTATTCTAACTCTAGATCTTTTGAAGTAAACTTTGACTGAAAATGTTTCTTTAACGATCGTATTCTACGACGTTGTCATCACACATTTTTTCGCTAGTAGCCATTGGCTGTTTTGTCTGTCAAACTCGATCGCATCGCTCATTGGCTGACATTTCGTTCGCCATCCGGAAAGCGCTTGCACAGAGCCAATCGTTTCCCAAGTAAAGAAAGGGTCTTCAGAAAACGAAGGGCCGGCCTAACATGCGCTAGCGTGAGAGGCACGCACTGTAACCACTATGCCACTCCGGCTCTCAACTAAACGAGGAAATAGGAAAGAAAACAACAAGACTGCGTTCTAAAACGCTGGAAGATGCCGTAGGGTGTTTGTGAAGGAGAAAGCCATTAAAAATCGACTGTTTTACAAAGATACATAGCAACAGGACAAGTTAGAGCCAAGGTGGTAACAAAGCTTGCTTTTATTCAGAGGCTCAATCGATGTATAACCGTTTGCTTTAACTCTCTTGCAAATAATAAAAGTGTTTGGCCATTGAGGGACTCTGTGAAACTATTTCTGTTCGCACCATGAATAAATCAAATCTAACATCATCTTACAAAAACAAAACTGCAATTTATCTTACATACGTGAGAGAGACACCCGTGAGATAATAATCGTTCAAATCACACGTGTGTATATTATGTAAATGAGGTCATGTCAAGCAAGTCTGGCAGGGACCTGTTTTTCCACTGCTTATGATGCCAAAGTTACCGAGACAAACGTCATTATAGAAAAAAAAATTGCGCTCGCTAATTACCCTCGATGAACTTTTAGAACTAACACGTCACGCCACACTTTCAGAGTGACGTTTCTTTGCTTTGACGTAATAGATTGCACGAGGCTTTAGAAGAGATCGAGGTTCTAAAACAAGCGTCTTAAATTTAGCTGCCTCGACTGCAGGACATTTCAGTAAAATACACGTAAGTACAGTATATAGGATGATGCTTTAAAAGACATGCGCTTTTTTTCAACCTTCATTTTACTTGATAGACTTGAATGTAACGCGTTTAAAACACGGTGACCACCGTGTGAAAGGAGAAAGGAAACTAACGTGCATCGGTCTCGCATATATATATATAGGCAAATAGGTTGAAGACACGTTAATTAACAACAACCATCCAACCAAATCGAGCCGTCTTGCTCGCTGGTTCAGCTTGGTAAGCCATGCGTGGTACGGACCTTTGCCATTCCCATGCAAGCCATCGATAGCTATCGACGCAAACAAAGTGTAATTACTTCCGTCACGTGCCCCAGCATGCCTAGAAACTACTTCCTGTGCAGGGTCCAAAGACTGCTAGTGTCGGCCAACACAGACTAAACAGCCGTTCACATGGCAGACTTTCAACCAACTCTTCCCCGACTAATTTGGTTTGAAGTCGCTCCCAAGTCACTCAGGCCAAGTCGGCATCAACGTTTTAGATTCGACTGAGGTCAGATTTAGCCACGACTCGAAAATTTGGTTGAGCACTGCTCGACTCGACCACAACTTGGCACAGACTTTTCTTATTGCGCTTAGGCTACTGATTCATTAGCTCTAGGCAAGCTGCTCATCCCGCCTTAGGAGGTAGCTCCGATAGTTGAACTGTCCTTCAAGACTACCGAGAATCGCCGCTTAAAACTAGTTTGAGCGTTTGTGCTGTTCACATGGGCAGCGATTTTGATTTGACTTGGCGCCGACAAAAATAGCTTGCAAGTTGTGCAAAACTTGGTAGAAAGTCTGCCGTGTGAACAACATTTAACATTTAACTGTGAGGAATACGTCAGGCACGAGGGGCATTACGTTCTCTACGGAGTGGCACCTATTGTCTTGAATTAGACTGGCTGATGGGGGGGGGGGGGAGAGAGGGGGGAGGGGGGAGGGGGGACGAGATTGTAAATGATACAAACAGTGACTTTGCCATTCTCTCTATACATTATCCAATTTCAAACCTTGTGGGATGATTAATGAGAAGTTCATTTTTAGCTATCTGAAGTCAAATATTATTGCTGATTGACGTTACTGCTGTTAAGCTACAAGTTATCCAGGAATCCGTCATAATGGGTTAATGTGGTTCTCACTGAGTGGTGTCGGTGGCCTATAAAATGTCGGTACCGCACAAGGACTTCTCAAACAGCTTTAAAATACTCAACTGCTAGCGTGGGAGGAGCCGGACAGCCAAAGTCTGGATGAGGGGTGGGGGGGGGGGGGGGGGGGAGGGGGGGTCCGGGACGGGAACCATGGTTGAAAGAAGTCAACTTTGCCGTTTATGTCATAGACTGAGAATCCCCCGTTGCTCACAGAGAGCGTGTTCAAACCTGGTGCCGCTTGATGTATCGACCTAAATTGTCCAGAAACGTCTTTGCCCTGGAAGGCACAACTGACAAATCTCCATGCCTTGTCTGACTGATAATGCACCCCTCTGTTTGAACGCATTGTCATGGAACAGCAGTGTCCGCGACACCACAGTGATATTGCTTTGATTAAATACGATACCGATACATGCACGGCCCTGTAGTGACTCTACGACTATTTTTACATTTGGTCAAATTTTGACTGAATGTTTTATTATAGACGGGGAATCGAGACGAGGGTCGTGGTGTATGTGTGTGTGTGTGTGTGTGTATGTGTGTGTGTGTGTGTGTGTGTGTGTGTGTGTGTGTGTGTGTGTGTGTGTGTGTGTGTGTGTGTGTGTGTGTGTGTGTGTGTGTGTACACATCGATTCAGAGAAAACTACTGGACCGATCAACATGATATTTCACATGAGAGTTTTTTTCATGTTTTAGGATCAAGTAGAAATGGCTTGGTTTATTCAGTCGGTGTCGTTTGTCATTAAGGCGATTTGTAACTGGAAAAACACTAATAGGCTGCCGTTGCTTTTCCGTAGTCTTTTTAATTTAAAAAAAAACACCAATTCATAAGCCAAGGTTATAATGAGGTCACAGTGAGCGCTTTTAGGTACATCGCCGTAATATAATGTGAATCGTAACTCGAGAATTTACCCATGAGGGTGGGTTGGTGGGGGAACCTATTGTTCAAAATGTTGGGAACTAAGTGCGAAGAGGCCTGAAAGTCCCTCAGTCACTGCAAAGCGTTTCCCAATTCAAAAATATGTTAATGAAGTAACAGTGGCTTCCTGTACATTCTCATGGAGAAAAATGATTGTTGCTCGAGGATACAAAGCAAAGATTATTGTTTCAAAAACCTTCGAAAAACCGGTGTAGGATCCGGTCCGGTCCCCCCTCTGAAGTAGTCCCCCGGGGGACCAATTCGTGGCAAAAACTGCTCTATAATGGTCCCCCCTTAGACATCCAGCCTCGTTTTTCTTAGGCATTCAAGCCATTTTCAATCTATATCTTCGTCCGGTATTATGTAGTGCACAGACAGAAATCTCTTTGTTTGACTATATTTTGCAGAAAATAAAATAGATCTGATTTATAATGCCGTTCAAAAGAAAAATCACATGAAATAAAATGAATAATAAATAAATACTGATAAGAAGAAATGAAACCAGTCTCTGATTCTTTCCTTTCTTTTCTCTGAAATTGCTGGTAACATTACTAACATTGTAACAAGAAAAACGAGGCTGGATGTCTAAGGGGGGACCATTATAGAGCAGTTTTTGCCACGAATTGGTCCCCCGGCGGACTACTTCAGAGGGGGGACCGGACCGGATCCTACACCGGCACGGTTGGCCTAGTGGTAAGGCGTCCGCCCCGTGATCGGGAGGTCGTGGGTTCGAACCCCGGCCGGGTCATACCTAAGACTTTAAAATTGGCAATCTAGTGGCTGCTCCGCCGGCCTGGCGTCTGGCATTATGGGGTTAGTGCTAGGACTGGTTGGTCCGGTGTCAGAATAATGTGACTGGGTGAGACATGAAGCCTGTGCTGCGACTTCTGTCTTGTGTGTGGCGCACGTTAAATGTCAAAGCAGCACCGCCCTGATATGGCCCTTCGTGGTCGGCTGGGCGTTAAGCAAACAAACAAATCAAACAAAACTTCAAAAATGAACGAATCCCAAACAGATAGACCGCTAACATTCCAAAATCAAGAACCGAAAGACGAGAAAGGTTATTAGTTAATGGAACATTTGATTACAGAAAGACGAGAAAGGTTATTAGTTAATGGAACATTTGATTACAGAAAGACGAGAAAGGTTATTAGTTAATGGAACATTTGATTACAGAAAGACGAGAAAGGTTATTAGTCAATGGAACATTTGATTACAGAAAGACGAGAAAGGTTATTAGTCAATGGAACATTTGATTACAGAAAGACGAGAAAGGTTATTAGTTAATGGAACATTTGATTACAGAAAGACGAGAAAGGTTATTAGTTAATGGAACATTTGATTACAGAAAGACGAGAAAGGTTATTAGTTAATGGAACATTTGATTACAGAAAGACGAGAAAGGTTATTAGTTAATGGAACATTTGATTACAGAAAGACGAGAAAGGTTATTAGTTAATGGAACATTTGATTACAGAAAGACGAGAAAGGTTATTAGTTAATGGAACACTTGATTACAGAAAGACGAGAAAGGTTATTAGTTAATGGAACATTTGATTACAGAAAGACGAGAAAGGTTATAGAAAACTAGTCGCGTAAGGCGAAAATACAACATTTAGTCAAACTGTCGAACTCACACAATGACACTGAACGCACTGCATTTTTTCACCAAGACCGTATACTCGTCAGTCCACCGCTCGTGGAAAAGTAAGTGAAATTGACAAGCCAGAATAGCGCGGTAGTGGTTGTGCTAAGCAGGATAGCACTCTTTTCTGTATCTCTATAAAGTCTATTCTTTTTAACTTTCTGAGCTTGTTTTTAATTCAAACATATCATATCTATATGATTTTAGAATCTGGAACCCACATGGAATAAGATGAACATGTTTTTAAATCGATTTCGAAATTTGATTTTAAACATAATTTTGATACTGTTAATTTTCAGAGCTTGTTTTTAATCCGAATATAACATATGTATATGTTTTTGTAATAAGAAAATGATAAAGAATAAGATGAAATTGTTTTTGGATCGTTTTATAACAAAAATATTTTAATTACAATTTTCAGATATTTAATGACCAAACTCATCAATTAATTTTTAAGCCTACATGCTCAAATGTAATACCAAAGTCTGGGCTTTGTCGAAGATTACTTGACCAAAATGTCAACCAAATTGGTTGAAAAATGAGAGCGTGACAGTGAGGCCTCAACTGTCACAAAAATGACATCATCAAATACATTTATCAAAAATATGAAAAAAACCGTCTGGAGATATCATACTCATGAACTCTCATGTTAAGTTTCATGATGATCGGTGCAGTAGTTTCTCGAAATCGCGTTACACACACACACACACACACACACACACACACACACACACACACACACACACACACACACACACACACACAGACACACATATATATATACATACACCACACCATCGTCTCGATTCCCCGTCTATGTTAAAACATTTAGTCAAAACTTTACTAAATGTAAAAACGATACATACATTTTAGGACTGTGGTTTATTGTTCTTTAAAGTGGGCGAACAAGATGCGCAACAGACAAACAATTATGAAAGGGCGAACACTTCGCTACGGATGTTGGCTTTGCTCCTCCAAGGATGACAGGAAGCCATATGACAAATGGAATGACGCAAAAACAAAGTACGGTACGTGGGAATTCTCATAAAATGGGAGAGAGACAGAGACAGACAGACAAGCTGAGAGACAGACAGACAGAGCTCGTGTGCATGCACGAGCGCATTATGATTTGTCTGTTGTGTATCTTATCCGTCTAGCTTATACTTTAAAAAATCTACAGATCGAGGGTCTTGAGAACGTTTCGTGTTTTTTTTTTAAATTAAACATTCCATAAACTTTTCTTTTTTTAATTCTTTGAACATAAGCACGAAATCGTCCCAATCTTTGAAAGCGGTTTATCTAATGGCCCTGTCACACGACCGTTTTAACGCCTGCGTATGCCGACGTATGGGACATTTGAATAAATATTTGAATAAGTACGCTGGCGTACGTCGAATACGTTATGGGTACGTTTTGTATACGTTAAGAGGACGCTGAAGCACGCTGGCATACGTCGTAGTACGCTGAGCACGCAGCAAAGTCATGCACAAAACTGCGTGCTCAGCGTACTACGACGTATGCCAGCGTGCTTCAGCGTCCTCTTAACGTATACAAAACGTACCCATAACGTATTCGACGTACGCCAGCGTACTTATTCAAATACTTATTCAAATGTCCCATACGTCGGCATACGCAGGCGTTAAAACGGTCGTGTGACAGGGCCATAAATCTAGAATATCAAAGGGAAACAAGTCGCGTAAGGCGAAATTACAACATTTAGTCAAGCTGTCGAATTAACAGAATGAAACTGAACTCACTGCATTTTTACAGCAAGAGCGTATACTCGTAGCATCGTCAGTCCACCGCTCGATGCACAGGCAGTGAAATTGACAAGAAGAGCGGGGTAGTAGTTGCGCTGAGAAGGATAGCACGCTTTTCTTTATCTCTATTCTTTTTAACTTTCTGAGCGTGTTTTTAATCCAAACATATCACATCTATATGTTTTTGGAATCAGGAACCCACAAGGAATAAGATGAAATTGTTTTTAAATCGATTTCGGAAATTTTATTTTAATAATAATTTTTATATTTTTAATTTTCAGAGCTTGTTTTTAATCCGAATAAAACATATTTATATGTTGTTTGAATCAGAACATGATGAAGAATAAGATAAACGTAAATTTGGATCGTTTTATAAAAAAAAATTTTTTTTACAATTTTCAGATTTTTAATGACCAAAGTCATTAATTAATTTTTAAGCCATCAAACTGAAATGCAATACCGAAGTCCGGCCTTCGTCGAAGATTGCTTTGCCAAAATTTCAATCAATTTGATTGAAAAATGAGGGTGTGACAGTGCCGCCTCAACTTTTACAAAAAGCCGGATATGACGTCATCAAAGACATTTATCGAAAAAAAGAAAACCGGGGATATCATTCCCAGGAACTCTCATGTCAAATTTCATTAAGATCGGTTCAGCAGTTTAGTCTGAATCGCTCTACACACACACACACGCACACTCACACACACACATACACCACGACCCTCGTCTCGATTCCCCCTCTATGTTAAAACGTTTAGTCAAAACTTGACTAAATGTAAAAACGGGTGCTTCCGAAACATCTTTGTGACTCATAGCGATTCGTTAGTGGCCATAGAGCCTGAATACAAACACATCACTGTTGTTTCTTCGAAACTATGTGCACACGATTCCTTCAACTGTAGCAAATAAAGCGATATATTATAACAGTTACTTCGAGAGTCTTCGTGATACAAAGCGATTTGTAACCTCGAGAATACAAACAAGTCAGTGTTGCCTCTTCGACGAAGATATGCAGAAAAAGATCCTAAGAAAGTCGCTATATGTAGCTGACGATATTAGTCCTTGATCAAGCTGATACTCGTATTCAATGAGCCGATCGACGGACTCCAAGTGAAGTCAATCATGCATCAAGTATGGAGCTGTATATGGTGATTGATCTTTCCACTCATTGCTCGACTCCGCTGCATACCGTTTCGGGTCGATAGGAGTAAATGGGAAGGGGGGTGTGGGTGTTGGAGGCGGAGGAGTTGTTTTGGGAGAGGGGAGGGGGGGGTGAGAAGGGGCACAAATGGGGCGCAGGCATATATTCTCCTACTCCACTGGTGTACACATCATTAGCACTCGAGCGTGATTGCTTTGTTACCACCTAAAATCTGCTAATATATTCAATGAAACGATCGACAGACACCCATCAAGCCATGGGAAGGGGGGGTGTTTGTGTGGGGGTGGTGGTGGTGGTGGCGGGGGGGGAGTGAGAACTCAGAAGGGGCACAATTGGGGCGCAGGCCTGTATATTCTCTTGCCCCAGTGGTGTACAAATCATTAGCACTCGAGCGTGATTGTTTTGTTAAGGCTTATGATATTGACAACCGCTCGGGCTGTCACAGTGGCATATCGGTCTCAGTTTTCTTGCTGGTGTCTTTTTACATTTAGTCAAGTTTTGACTAAATGTTTTAACATAGAGGGGGAATCGAGACGAGGGTCGTGGTGTATGTGTGTGTGTGTGTGTGTGTGTGTCTGTCTGTCTGTGCGTGTGTGTGTGTGTGGAGCGATTCAGACCAAACTACTGGACCGATCTTTATGAAATTTGACATGAGAGTTCCTGGGAATGATATCCCCGGACGGGTTTTTTTTCCATTTTTTTTTCGATAAATACTTTTGATGACGTCATATCCGGCTTTTTGTAAAAGTTGAGGCGGCACTGTCACACCCTCATTTTTCAATCAAATTGATTGAAATTTTGGCCAAGCAATCTTCGACGAAGGCCGGACTTCGGTATTGCATTTCAGCTTGGTGGCTTAAAAATTAATTGACTTTGGTCATTAAAAATCTGAAAATTGTAATTAAAATTATTTTTTTATAAAACGACCCAAAATTACTTTTATTTTATTCTTCATCATGTTCTGATTCCAAAAACATATAAATATGTTATATTCGGATTAAAAACAAGCTCTGAAAATTAAAAATATAAAAATTATGATTAAAATTAAATTTCCGAAATCGTTTTAAAAACTATTTCATCTTATTTCTTGTCGGTTCCTGATTCCAAAAACATATAGATATGATATGTTTTGATTAAAAACACGCTCAGAAAGTTAAAACGAAGAGAGGTATGAGTAAAGCGTACTATGAAGCACAGCGCAACCGCTACCGCGCCAAACTCATAACTCATAACTCATAACTCATAACATTTTATTGATCCAACAAAGGAAATTAAATTGGTCATCAGCACATATAGGTCATTAATTAATAATTATAAAAGAATAAGAGAAGAAAATTCATAAAACCCATGATAACAAAAAAAATATCTAAAGTAATATATGTACAACTACAATACCCTTTTTACTTGCACACTTGACACACCGACACACCAACACACATGCATACATACCTACATACATACATACCTACATATATACATACATACATACATACATACATACATACATTCCATGTTAAAGTGCAGCCAAGAATATCACAATAACCATATCACTGTTTGGACTAACAGACAAGTCCCCATGCAAATGATGATAACAACAATCCATAATTAACGCTATTGCACTACCAAAAGAAGAGACCAACCAACAGGCTCGTCACTTTCACTGCCTTTTGCACTAGCGGCGGACTACGTTCAGTTTCATTCTGTGAGTTCCACAGCTTGACTAAATGTAGTAATTTCGCCTTACGCGACTTGTTATAATTTGCTACGGTGTTGTTGTTCTTCGCCGAGGCGTCACGATTGTTTGGAATGCGGTTTTTATAAATCTGTCACATTTCTCGGCGTGAGAGTATAGGATGATCGGGTGTGACACAAAATATTAGCTCTATTTTTCAATGCCGTGAAAGATTACGAGTGGGTTTATGTTCTGAGCCGAAGTGAATGCCTTCACGTACCTTTGTGTTCTTGTATGGATTAAGGCGTGGTTTATAAAAGGTATCGCCGGGTCAGTATATGAGCTTTGGGATTTAACAGCCGTGCCTAAAATCGAAGCTCGCTGACCCAACAGTGTAATAGGTGAAACCTGCCTCGAAAAGCTTGTTTTATTACTTTCGGTTATTTTTTCGCCGAAGATTTAACGACACGTTCAATTTTTGCCAATGCAATTGCCACTGCTATACTGTACTTCAGACATTCCGGGCAAAAAAATCGCTCCCATAAAACTTTCACAACGAAAACTGCTCAGAACTTAATTCAAATGTCGTCGCAAGAATTGAGCGACCAGGTCACAATACAAATTGCTCGCAAGAAATTCGAATCTCAGTTTATAACTGGGCGACTGGTCAAGTGGGGTCGGTATACTTGTCTTGTTTATTCTTGAGCTCTAGCGGAATTTTAACAGCAACTGCCAGCGAAACGAGAAGAGAATGATTTCTGTACTTTGTGATCTTGTGTTCAGGCGTAGTTTAAATGTACGGAGATATTGTTTACATAACTTGTGATGTGGAGTTTTCGGAGACATTGATTAACATACTTAATTAAGGGTGTGAAATAAAATTAAAAAAAGACCACAGATCGCGTTCCTTACTCACTTACTTACGAAGACGACGATACGGATTGTGTGGTGAATTTTTATGTGTGAACAATAATTCAGAATTCGACTTCCTGCGATGAAAAGAACAGTGAAATGATTATGATATATTCTTCAGTTTACCGCGGATTATGGCGTGCTGCTATTCTGAATTAATTGTGATACTGTACCACAAATGTTGCGGTTTTGTGTAGGGTACAGTACACACGGACGATGCGGTTTAGTGACCAAAAAAAAGTGTACTGTGGAGTCTGCGTTAGTCTTCTACGCTTAAAACAATGACATTTTAGTATTGTTATTTTATGTGAGATATGTTGACTATCTATATTGGGCGTTTTCTGAAACAATATGCAAATAACTGTCCAGATAAGATTGTGTACTTTACTTGGCATAGTCAGACTGAACCAAACTTACACCAGAAACGGAATATTGCGCTCATTTGTTTTGTAATTCATTCTGCTATGGAGTAAAAACAAGTGTCTCAAATAGTCGTCGCACACAGTCTGTACTATGACCATTTGCTGTGACTTTTCGACCTGTGATCGCATTTCTGATTGCCAGTGGACCTGGAGTCTGGTAAAGGAAATATTTGTGACGATCTACAGTGTAAGTAAACACAAAACCCCTTGTTCAGCCAGTGTTTGACCAAGCAGAGCAAATGAAAGATATATATATATATATATATATATATACTTTACAATGCAAGCTTTAGATTGTAATCTATACACTCCATCGAGTGTGTGTTCACAGTAACGTACAAAGTCGGTACAGGTCATTCAATTCAAACGCTGCTAGTGATTTTTGTGTACTGTGTAAACTTAGGTGTGTGAGTTTGCATGTCTGGTTCTCTGTCTTTCTTGCGGGCTGGTTGGCTGGCTGGCCGGCTAGCCGGCTGGCTTGCTACCCGTCCGTTCGTCCGTCCTTGTGACTGTCTGTCTGTCTGGCTGCATGCCTGTGTATCTGTCTATGTGTATATCTGTCTATGTGTATATCTGTCCGCCTGCCTGCCCGGCTTCCTGCCCGTCTCCCTGTCTGTCTGTCTGTCTGTCTGTCTGTCTGTCTGTCTACCTGCTTACCTGTCTTCTGCTTTACTTGTTTATCATTTATTAGACATTTGTATTAGAAGTAAGGACCGGTTGTAAGAAAAGGCGTCGCCTTAAACCTCTATCCTTGAAAAATAAAGTTCCATCATCATCATCATCTGTCTGTCTGAACTTTTCTGTGTGTGGGGAGGGGGGGCGTGAGTGTGCGTGCGTGCGTGTGTGCGTACGTGTGTGTGTGTGTGTGTGTGTGTGTGTGTGTGTGTGTGTGATTTTGATTGGCTTTACACACGTAAACAGTCGCACATCAATTATTGCCTGAAGGTATTTTTTTCTCCTTTTTCTTTTTTTCTTTTTTTCTTTATCTTTTTGCGTTAGGAGATCTTCAGTATCAGTTTTCTGAGAAGGCATACAATCCGCACCTGTGACCAATCTGTGTAAACAGCTTGTGTTAATATTAAGATGCTGAGTTGACGTTCAGATCGCGTGTATCGCTTTGGTTGAGCGTATGACTTCTTCATCAAGTTCATGATCAGTTCGTAGTGTACGTGTTGCTGTGCGTAACATTTTAAGGGGGATTGTAAGTATTGTTCTGTGTGCGTGCGTGCGTGCGTGCGTGCGCGCGTGCGTGCGTGCGCGCGTGTGCGCGTGTGTGTGTGTGTGTGTGTGTGTGTGTGTGTGTGAGTGTGTGTGTGTGTGTGTGTCTGTCTGTCTGTCTGTCTGTCTGTCTGTCAGACTGTCAGACTGTTTGTCTGCTTGCTTCTGTCTGTTTGTGTCTGAATCCGTCCGTCTGTCTTTCACTCTGTCTATTTGTTTGCGGGATGGGTTTTTTCGGGGTCTTTTTATCTCCCACCATAACTGACTATAACCGAAAATAGAGTTATTGTTGTTGTTTTGTAATATTTTGTGATAATATTATTTTTTTTTTATATCAATACGTTTTATTTTTAAGACGGCTTTTGCCTCAAGGAATAAAATGCAATGTGTGTTTTATATTAACTTGCGACAGGCTCGTCACAGGTCAGCTGGTACAACACAGTGCTAACTGTATCAAAACAACGTTTTGCAATATTATGAATAAATTATAATTGTTAACAGGACGGCTGCACCTGAGCGCTTTTCTACATGTATCAAACTATATATCATTGGAATAGTATACTAGCACAATGGAAAGCATCTTTTAAAAACCTCCAAAAATCTTTGAAAAACAGGTCTTATAAAGGAGGAAGTCTTTGGCATGGAAGTAAACTTACAGAGGCTGTGAACATACAAATCTGGAGAAAAAAAATAAGGTCTTGAAAAAGAGGCAGTCTGATATTGGGGGGAGTGGGATCTTAAAAGGGAGGGAGTCTTCTATCTAGGGGGGCGGGGGGGGGGGGTCTTAAAAGGGAGGGAGTCTTCTATTGAGGGGCAGGGGGGGGTCTTAAAAGGGAGGGAGTCTTCTATTGAGGGGCAGGGGGGGGGGGGGTCTTAAAAGAGGGGTGCCACTGTCAAAGGATATGACGAAGGGGAGTCGTATAAGCATTTGTTTTTCTAGTTTAATTGTATGTTTATATCATGTTTGATGTTTACAGGACGGCTGCAGAAAGCTCTGCTAGCCAGACTGTCTCTGAACAACTTGCCCCACAGCAATGAACAGAACCAGCTCATGCTCTTTGGGTAATACATCGCTATGTTGCCTTGTGTGTGCTATTTGTTTGTATTGTGTGTCAGATTCTGACGTTGCGCAGGTGTTTTTCTTTTTCTTGTTGTTGTTTTGGTGGTGGTGGTGTTGTCCTTGTCGTCTTCTGCTTCTTCTTCTTCTTCCACGACACTATCTTCAGTGTAAAGCCTTAACCGACAGACGGACAGGCAGACAAGCAGACGGACATACACATATAGAGAGGCACACATTCAGGCACACAGATAGATAGAGGGAGAGAGACACACAAGTGTGCATACACACACACACACACACACACACACACACACACACACACACACACACACACACACAGACCGACACTTTCACGTAAACACACTAAAATAGACTCACACACACACACACACACACACGCGCGCGCGCGCGCAGTCTCTCTCTCTCTCTCTCTCTCTCTCTCTCTCTCTCTCTCTCTCTCTCTCTCTCTCTCTCTCTCTCTCTTGTTCCCTTACTCAGTCCTCACTCACACGCCTAGAGAGGGAGAGAGAGAGAGAGACATACAGACAGACAGCGACACTGACAGACAGACAGACAGACGGTCAGGCAGACAGAATAACAAATATTTACCGGGCCTGTCAGCACAACTGAAGAAAATAATCAAGAGTACCTTCTTTGTATAAGAATGCTCTTGTTGTCAGCTGTTGTGATATGAATTACACTTCAACTCAATTACAGCGTTAGGTTGCTTTGCTGATATATGTGGACAATCAGTTTCGCTGAATCACAATAGTCTGGAGATAGCAAGAAGTCAGTGACTTCTTTGGTTCAAAGTATACATGCGGGTCATTTTTTGACCTGTCTATTATCATTTCCTTACGCCCTTAGTAAGCCAAAAAATCAATTGTATCTGTCTATACACTGAACCCTTTCTTTCTTTGCCGGAGAAAAGTAGGTAGGTCTATTTCTGCGTTTGATTAGATCTTTGCGTCTGTCTGTAGGGCGTGGGGGTAGGTAGGGGTTGTGTGTGCGTGTGTGTGTGTGTGTGTGTGGGGGGGGGTGGGGTTGTGTGTGTGTGTGTGTGTGTGTGCGTGCGTGCGTGCGTGTGTGTGTGCGTGTGTGTGTGTGTGTGTGAGCGTGTGTGCGTGTGTGTGTGTGTTACAGACAAACATACAGAAATAAAGCTGTTTCCGGACCCAAACGTCATATTGAAGCTAGTTGTGTGTTTAAGATTTTATTCAGTTTAAACATGAAGCTAGTTTCCTATCCAAAAGGCATAGTGGATCAATTTCTCTGCCCAAACCTTGCAATTTAACTTCTTCCTTTCTCAAAACTCACAACAATGCTACGTCACCTGCACAACACTCATCATGGAGCTACTTCTCTACCCAAAACTCACAACAAAGCTACGTCACCTGCACAACACTCATCATGGAGCTACTTCTCTACCCAAAACTCACAACAATGCTACGTCACCTGCACAACACTCATCATGGAGCTACTTCTCTACCCAAAACTCACAACAAAGCTACGTCACCTGCACAACACTCATCATCGTGGAGCTACTTCTCTACCCAAAACTCACAACAAAAATAGTAATTTCCTACTCAAAGCTCATAATGAAGTTAGGGAGTTTCCCTGTATTTATCATTACACCTTAATTCGTACGTGTTGCGTTTTTTTCTTCTCCCCAGCCCCCCAGTGGCAAGGAGAGTTCGTCTGGTGCAAAGAACGCAAAGCTTCAACATGCAGCAGGAGCAAGAGCAGAAACATGCCAAGAGGCAGCAGCCGCAGCAACCCGGGTTTCACACTGCTCACCGCGCGACGCACGTGGCTCACAAATCAGGTCACCATCACAAGGGCTGCGTCCACGCCGCCCTCGACGACTCCTCTATGATCCCTCCCCACGAGGGCACGGTGAGTGTGTGTGTATGTGTGTGTGTGTGTGTAACAAGGGGTGCGTCCACGCCGCCCTCAACGACTCCACTATGATCCCTCTCCACGAGGGCATGGTGAGTGTGTTCACCTGGGGTGGTGTGCCTAACTAGATGGGACCGAAGCACTGGTTTAAATTGGTTTATGGTTTATATTTCAAACAAATCTTAAAGGCACAGTAAGCCTCCCGTAAACCATCACAGAGCTCCCCGAGCGTCCACATACAGTACACGCATACTTCCATTTAAACGCTCACCGAACGGGAACATCCTGGCTGCTTTCTGTCGAGCGTGAGAAATTTTCAAAGAATTTATTTTCGTGGACTTGGCCCTGAAGAACAATGGCGCCTCGTTTTGGTGCTGGACGGCTGTTATGAATATCCCGGAAATCACGCCCGGACAGTAAGCCTCCCATAAACCATCACAGATACTGTCAGGCTTTTACATACAGTACAAACACCCTTCCATTTGAACGCTCACCAAACGGGAACATCCTAGGTGCCCTACGTAAAGAGCGAGCAATTTTTAAAGAATTAATTTTGCAGATTGTCTCGAACACTTTTTGGACCCATCCTGAACTCAGGTAAAAAATGAGTCACTTCCCTTAAACTGGCGACAGCCGTGGATCGATGATTATCAGAATGTTTTTGGACCGTGGTGCGTTTTTGCGCTAGACCTAACTTTTAAAATCTAGCTCGTTACACAAACATTCTTTAATCATAAAAGAATTCTTTTTTCACCAAGACAAGATCAGTTGAATTCGAAGTTGTGAAAGTTTGAAAAAAGAAAATCCCGGAAGCAGGGTCACGCAATGGTCTTAGCAGACGACGGTTTATCAGTCAGTGCATATCGCCGTTCCTCTCAACAGTCAAAAGCCATCGCTAGAGTTCTTGTGAACCACAGCCGTTTGTTTCGTGCATAAAAACGTGCTATTGTAAATAAGCTCACATCGAGTCGCATTCAAATAAGGCTAACTGACGACTACATTGTGAAAAAGGGAAACTGGATCACACGGGTTCACGATGGCTCAGGGGTAAGATAAACCACGCAAAAATAAATTCTTTGAAAATTGTTCGCTCTTTACGGAGGGCACCTAGGATGTTCTCAATCGGTGAGTGTTTAAATAAAAGGGTGTTTGTACTGTGTGTAAAAGCCTGACCGTATCTGTGATGGTTTACGGGAGGCTTACTGTGCCTTTAACTTCAAGCAAGGTGACCAAGCGTATGTTCTAGTGCATGGAGATGTTTCTTTTAATATTTCTGTTTTTGTTGCAGCGTTAGTTTTACAGCTACCGGCACGGTTGGCCTAGTGGTAAGGCGTCCGCCCCGTGATCGGGAGGTCGTGGGTTCGAACCCCGGCCGGGTCATACCTAAGACTTTAAAATTGGCAATCTAGTGACTGCTCCGCCTGGCGTCTGGCATTATGGGGTTAGTGCTAGGACTGGTTGGTCCGGTGTCAGAATAATGTGACTGGGTGAGACATGAAGCCTGTGCTGCGACTTCTGTCTTGTGTGTGGCGCACGTTAAATGTCAAAGCAGCACCGCCCTGATATGGCCCTTCGTGGTCGGCTGGGCGTTAAGCAAACAAACAAACAAACAAACAAAAAGTTTTACAGCTTTGCCAGTTCAAGAACAGACTTCCAGATCGTAGGATTTTGGCCTGATTGTTATAAACTCGCAGGCTAAAGTTTGCGGCACTTTTGTGACCACGGACACTCACATTTTCCCCAATTCTGTTTATGTAACAATAGCAAACTTTATTACCAATTCAGTGCCCCATATGGCTTTTTGACCAATCAGGACGGATTCTAGGTGACCCTCTAAATGTTATAACGTTCAGGCAGGGACCCTTTTTGTTTATCACGCTAAAAATTAACAAGACAAAGTAAAAATGTAATTCAACAATATCAGCGTGATTTATTCTAAAGAATGACACTTCAAATGCTGTCAGGTAATACTCTCTTTATCTAAAAAAAAATACCGAAAAGCGAGTTTTGTCGGTGGGTGCGTAATGGAACAGCAAGGCACCGCCCATCGTCTGAGTGTGAAATGCCGGCGACCGCTCACTTGAAATCTAAATGATCAAAGTTCGGAAAAATCAAGTGAAAATGCGCCACTCGCTTTACATCAAATGTATCTTTACGTCATTTCCCATCCGTCTGGAGTCGGTTCTAAATCTGTCGCTCTCTGTTCAACAAGATAAAGCGAAGCAACCGAAACGCATGTTCAACATGGTTTATCTTGTGAGATTGTTGTGTGTCAAAGGCATTTGACCTGTGAATATTCATCACGTCAGGTGTGTTACTCTGATTTGCCTGACTCGGGTCACGAGAATTCTTTGACCGACAGGCATAATCTGGTAGAAGCGCTCAAGTTCCCATTGCGGCTGTTCTGTCTAATTCGCGGGGTTGCTTCGAAATTTCTTTTGGTCGAATTAAACGGTAATAAAACCGTTATTGCTAATATGCTGACTGTTAGCAAATGATAACAGACATGTCTCACAAACGATATCAGCATTCGCCTAAAAGGCTCATGCTTGATATCTTTTTTCTCGACATGTCTTGTTATCATTTGCTAACAGTCAGCATATTAGAAATAACTTATAATATCAAGATTGTGGGCAATAGGTAAACCTTGGGACACCACAAACTTGCAGCTCTTATATATACCCTTAACCCTGTCGTATAATCTTCACAACCCTCTTTCGTGATATTCCAGCAAGGAAAGGCATGGCAAAATGTGTGTTTTTTTCAACCCTAGGGTTACTTGGAAAAGGTAAATAATAACAACAAACAAAACAAAAATAAGTTGAAAAACAAAAGAAATCGATACTCACCAACACAAAGACAGCACAGACAAAGTCAAAGGAGGCTTCTTCAGGACAACGAATACACAAGAAAACAAGAAGCAGAAGCAGAAGCAAAAGCAGCACAAAAACAAATTCGCGTAAGGCAAAATTAATACATTTAGTCAAGCTGTCTAACTCACGGAACGAAACTGAACACACTGCATTTTTTCACCAAGACAAGTCAGGTTCATCAATCCCTGCGAGAAGGAAATGTGCTCACTTTTCACGTGCAAAACGAAGTGAAATTAACAAGCCAGAGTAGCTCGGTAGCGTATTGCGCTAAGGAGGAAAACGCGCTTTTCTGTATTCTTTTTAATTTTCTGAGCTTGTTTTAAATACAACATATCATATTTTTATGTTTTTAGAATCAGGAAATGATAGAGGATAAGATTAAATCATTTTTGGATCGATTTCTTCAATTCTAATCGTAGTACTAATTAACCTATTTTCGTTAATTGTGATCACATCTTAAGAGTAAACAGACCTATGTATATATTTTCTGATTTAGAATTTAATGAAGAATACGATGCAATGAATTTTGAAACTGTTTGCGAAAATGTGATTTTAATGACAACTTTAATGAGCAAACTCATTAGTTAATTTCTAATCATCCAAGCTGAAATGCAATACCAAAGTCCGGGCTTCGTCGAAGATTACTTGACCAAAATGTCAACCAATTTGGTTGAAAAATGAGGGCGTGACAATGCCGCCTCAAGTTCCACTAAATGCCGGATATGACGTCATCAAAGACATTTATCCGAGAAAAGAAAACATGGTCAGGGGATATCATACCCAGGAACTCTCATGTGAAGTTTCATGACGATCTATCCAGTAGTTTTCTCGGAACCGATCTACACACACGCACACACACACACACACACACACACACACACACACACACACATACACCACGACCCTCGTCTCAATTCCCCGTCTCTATGTTAAAACATTTAGTCATAACTTGACTAAATGTAAAAAGTGGTTACAATTATTAGCGGAGGGAAATATAAAGGGAAAGAACTCTAGTCACACAAAAGAAATTACAGGGGAGAGAAATAGTTAGAAAATACGGGAAACACACGAATAACTCAAATTAAGCAGATGGATAATTGACTATTTCAGCAGGGTGGTGCAGCGGTGACTGGGAAAGCCAGCGGCCACAACAGTGTGAACATCGAGCAGCTGTTTGAGGACACTTACTCGCTACCCCCCAACCGTTCCCCCCACTACCACTACCACGGTGACCAATCAGGGGGCAGCTCCGTGTCTCTGGCTGGTGTACAGGACGTTGGGGTCAAGGGGTCAAAGGCTATGCCCGCCTCCCGCCTGGTGGCCGCCCACAGGCGTCTCTCCAAGGTACAGTGGTACCTCCCATTAACGACCCCTCTATTTTACGATTCCCCCTATATAACGACTCTTCTGTCTCTGACGGATTATTTTTCCTTCTTTTTCTTACTATATTTTTACATCTATAGTATGCCCCCTCTCTGTTACGACATACGACCGTGTATTGATGTTTGTTTTTCATTGTCTTGATTTCTTTGTTTTAAGCTGTGTGTTTTGACTGAAAGTTGTAACGAGGGTGGACGGGACATGTGGTTCCTTGTGGGGCGCGTGTCCGTGTGTGTGTGTGTTTCTGTCTGCCCGTCCGTTCGTCGGTCGGTCTGTCTGTCTGTCTGTCTTTCTGTGTCTCTGCGCGTGTATGTGTATGCGTATGTGTCAGTGTGTAGGTCTTTATATCTTTCTCTCTAGCTTTTATTGTTCATTTAGTCAATATTTGACTGATTTTATTTCGGTAGATTGGGAAGATATCCCCAGGTATTCTTTTCATGCTGTTGATAATAACGTTTGATGACGCCATGTCCGCCTTTAAAAAAGTTGAGGCAGCACTGTGATCACCGCTTTTTTCAATTGATCTGATGAAAATGTTAGTCAAACATAGTCCGGACTATAGGATTGCATTTCAGCTTGGAAACTTGAAAATTATTTTCACTAATTTTTCAATAAAACTATACTTGAAATTGAAATCGCAATTACACATTCAAAATTGATTGCATTCTATTCTTAATTATTTCCTCTCAATTGTTTCCTGAATCCGAAGATATTTCCATAGTATGTTATGTTTGGAAATGTGCTCTCGCACATTAACGTACGTGCCATGAGCAGTGTGTACCTGCTACTCTTCTCCCTCTTCTTCGTCCTCCTCCTCCTCCTCCTTTTTGTCTTCTCGTTATGATCACCATCCTCACCACCACCGCCACCACCAGCAACAAGTTGCTGTTATAACAATATTTACTCTCTTCTCGCATATTGAAATAGACGTCCGGAGCAGTGCCCGCTTCTTCCGCCTCCAAATCCTCCGTGATCTCCTCCTCCTCCTCTGTCGATCCTCCCGTACGGAGGAAGGCCTCCTGCATCCCTTCTCTTCGGGCCTCCGTGATGTCACAGAGCAGCGCGTCACTCAAGCATGGTGACGTGGACGGGACCCTGTCGCGTCAGCTGATGTCACGCGCCAAAAGCCGAGGCAGCAGCGGCAGCTTAGTGGACGCGGGATTGGTGTTCATCCCAAAGCCTGGACAAGAAGCACTGAGGGAAAACATTGCCAAGCTGACCGACCGAGAGAGGGCGGAGATAAAGATCTTCAGGTGAGTGGTGGGAGTGGGATGGGAACGGCGGGGGTGTGGGGGAAGGGTGGGGGGCAGACGAGGGACTGATGGGATAGGGAGGTCATGGTAGGGGAATCTGCGCTGATCGACCGAGAGAAAGCGGAGATGAAGGTCTTCAGGTGAGTGGGTTGGGAACAGCGGGGTTGGGTGTGCGGGTGGTGGTGGGGGGGGGGGGGGGGGGGGGGGGGGGCAGGGGGGCGATGTCAGAAAGGGATGGGGGAGGGAGGTCGTAGGAGTGGAATCTGCGCTGACCGACCGAGAGAGAGCGGAGATGAAGGTCTTCAGGTGAGTTGGATGGGAACACTGGGGGTGGGTGTGCGGGGGTGATTGTGCGGGGATGGTTGGGGGGGGGGGTGAGGGCAGAGGGGGAATGGTGGAGGGAGGTCATGGGAGGAGAAACTGCATATTGTGATGTTGTTGGGTGGGAGTGGGGGTGGGGGGGGGGTAGTCTATCTGCCTGCCTGTGTTAGTTAAACTTTGTCTGATGGGTTAGTCTGTTTCTCTGTCTGATGGGTTAGTCACTGTTTAGGCCGGTCTGGCCGGTCTGAGCACGCGCGTCTGTATGTGTGTTCATCTGCCTGCTTGTCCGTTTATTGTAGTCAGAGTGTGATAGGCATTTTTTACATGTCGTCTATCCAGCGATTTAATAGTGCCCATTCGCATACGAAAACTTGAAAATCCCTTCATACTGAAAGTTTGTGCACACTCACGCAGGATGGTATACTACCTTGGTCAATTGTCAGCCAAGAAGATGGCTCTGGACGAAGGTTGTAAGAACGACGGGTTCGACGACAAAGATGGATTCTACGTCTGCAAGTCTAAGGACCACCTGCTGTTCCGATACGAGATCATGGAGCTCCTCGGCAAGGGAACCTTCGGTCAGGTAAAACGAAAAAAATAAAACAGTCGCAAACATCGCTTATTGCCTACTCTTATCCCAAGATAGGAAAATTTGTCCAAAAGAGGACATAAAACTCGAATAGTCTAGCCAAGGCCCCAGTTGCAGGTTACCTCATGAGTATTGATAAAAATATCTTTGCGTCGATTATAGAAGCGGAAATTTGCGCATGTCCGCTTGTTGTCTCAGACGATGAAGTTGTAGGGCATGACTCACCTGAGTAATCAGTGAGTCTCCGTTATGAGCAGTGTCCGTCTGAATGGGAGGTCGTCCGTCAATGAACAAAACATTTTACGTTGAGGTTATCTCAGATTTTGTGGAAGCTAAAGCTTTGAAAGTTTGCACACATCTAGGGTATGATGATCTTCCGACATAACCGAAGTGTTGTTGACCCTCGTTATATTTCAAGGTCACAGCAGAGTAATGTTCGGGTCATAAAGACATGTAACGTTGAGGTTTTCTCGGATGTTTTTAAAGCTAAAGCTTTGACACTTTGCACACATCAAGGGTTTGATGACCTCCCAGCACGACCCAAGTCTGGTTGATTCTCCTCTAATTTCAGAAGGACGGGGGGGGGGGGGGGGGGGTGTTCGGGTCGTAAGATGAAAAATTGTCGTTTTCTTGAACGTTTTTGAAACTAGAGCTTTTTAACTCTATGTTGATCCCCTGGTTTACTTTTTTCGTTCAGGTGGTGAAGGCGTGGGACCATAAGACACACTCTCTGGTGGCCATGAAGATCGTGAAGAACGAGCGGCCCTTCCTCAAGCAGGCCCGCGAGGAGGTCCGCATCCTGGAGGTGCTTCGCAAGCAGGACAAGCACGACTCCTTCAACGTCGTCCACATCCTCGACAGCTTCAAGTTCCGCGGGCACGTCTGCATCTCATTCGAGCTCATGAGCATCAGTCTTCACCAGGTGAGGGACTGGGGAGGGGGGGGGGGCTTGGGGCGGAGGGGAAGGATGGGAGGGGGGGGATGCATTCTGAATGTCATGGACACATTATCCGTACTTATTTATTAATGTATTTATCTATTATTATATCTATTTTACATATGAGACTTATTTATTTGTTTGTCTGTTTATCGGTGGATCTATTCTTTCTTTTTACATTTAATCAAGTTTTGACTAAATGTTTTAACATAGAGGGGGAATCGAGACGAGGGTCATGGTGTATGTGTGTATGTGTGTGTGTGTGTGTGTGTGTGTGTGTGCGTGTGTGTGTGTGTGTGTGTGTGTGTGTGTGTGTGTGTGTGTGTGTGTGTGTGTAGAGCGATTCAGAGTAAACTACAGGACCGATCTTTATGAAATTTGACATGAGAGTTCCTGGGTATGATATCCCTGGACCTTTTTTTCTTTTTTTCGATAAATGTCTTTGATGACGTCATATCCGGCTTTTTGTAAAAGTTGAGGCGGCACTGTCACACCCTCATTTTTCAATAAAATTGATTGAAATTTTGGCAAAGCAATCTTCGACGAAGGCCGGACTTCGGTATTGCATTTCAGCTTGGTGGCTTAAAAATTAATTGATGACTTTGGTCATTAAAAATCTGAAAATTGTAAAAAAAAAATAAAAAAATTATAAAATGATCCAAATTTACGTTCATCTTATTCTTCATCATTTTCTGATTCCAAAAACATATAAATATGTTATATTTGGATTAAAAACAAGCTCTAAAAATTAAAAAAATTAAAATTATGATCAAAATTAAATTTTCGAAATCAATTTAAAAACACTTTCATCTTATTCCTTGTCGGTTCCTGATTCCAAAAACATATAGATATGATGTGTTTGGATTAAAAACACGCTCAGAAAGTTAAAACGAAGAGAGGGACAGTAAAGCGTGCTATGAAGCACAGCGCAACCGCTACCGCGCCAAACAGGCTCGTCACTTTCACTGCCTTTTGCACTAGCGGCGGACTACGTTCAATTTCATTCTTTGAGTTCCACAGCTTGACTAAATGTAGTAATTTCGCCTTACGCGACTTGTTTTTCTCTTTCTTTCTCAGTTTCTTTCTTTCTTTCTTTCTTTCTGTCTTTCTGTCTTTGTCTTTCTTTCTTTCTGTCCTTTGCTTCCTTCCTTTCTTTCTTTCTTGCTCTATTTATTTCTTCGTTCATTTATTCCTCATCCACCAGCTGCTGAAGAAGACGCGCGGGCAGGGGTTCAGCCTGTGCAAGATCCAGAAGATCACTCGAGGCATCCTGCGCTGCCTGGACCTGCTGGGCAAGAACCACATCATCCACTGCGACATCAAGCCCGAGAACATCCTCCTCAAGCGCACCGCACCGGGACACTCTGCCACCACCGGATCCAACTTCAGTGACCACAGCATCAAGGTGAATAGGGTTGGGGCGGGTTGGATGTTTGGTTATTGTTTTTTGACTCACCTGAGTAATGGGTGAGTCTTAGTATTCATCCGTGTCCGTCTGGGAGTGTGCAAAGGGTTGGGGTGAAGAGTGGGGAGATGTTTGGTTCATGTGTGTATGTGTCTGTCCATCTGAGAATGTGTTTGTCTGTTTGAAGAGGAAGAGAAGCTGTATGCTACGAGAGGCATTTCGGTGCGTGTAAATTCAAGAACTACACTAGTGTAGAAACGGTTTGGTGTAGGATGGTTTGGAAGCGATGATGGAGTGACCTAAATGAACTTGTACACCAGATTAAACATTAATTCGTCATTGGTGTTTGGGGCCTCAGTCAGACTAGGGCTTTCATACATAATTATTTCATCTTGAACGATCATCGCATAGTTCTTGAAGTCGTGTATATGCACACAAAAAAACGTAGTTTGCGCCGCGCTGGCAACTTGGTTTTCCTGTGGAGAAAGCAACCCATATTTCCGTGAGGGTAACCTCACAGGACTAATTGATAGGACATTTCCTTCCATGACTTTACCTGATACACTTGCATCATCCAAATATACCCCTAACTGTAGAGGCCTCAATCATCAATCGTAAGATCAGCACCATTCGCCACACACTCTCCTCTCAAACAACTAACACTCTTGTCTGTGCCTTTGTTCTTTCTAAACTTGACTACTGCAACTCTCTTCTCTCTGGCTGTCCTCTGTACCTCCTGCATAAACTACAAAAAGTCCAAAACTCGGCAGCACGCCTCATTCTCAAAGCACGAAAACGAGATCACGCAACACCACTTCTTCACACACTGCACTGGTTACCTATTCAAGCCCGCATTGACTACAAACTGTCTACCCTCTGCTTTAACTTCTTTTCTGGTTCGTCTCCTGCTTACTTCTCTGAACTCCTCACCGTCTATTCTCCAGCAAGACAACTCCGTGCCTCTTCTGACTGTCGCATCCTTACCATTCCACACACCAAAACCAAAACATACGGACAACGCACTTTTACTTTCTGCGCACCCGCACAATGGAATTCTCTCCCCTTTCACATCCGCCACTCTCAGTCACCCCAAGCATTCAAACGAGCACTTAAAACGCACCTCTTCAGGAAATACAACCCCTGATTTTGTTTTCTCAGTCCATCAGTAGGCTACATGTAGTGTTATTTGTTGTTTTAGTGATTTTTCACCATCTATTTTATTCATGTTTTTATTACTTACTTTGTGGAAGAATCTTTTGTAATGTATGTTTGAAGGTGTATGCTTTTAATTAAGCGTTGTTGACTATGAATGTAGATGTAAATGCTTGTATAACTGTGTTTTAATTTTAGTGTTATTTGTTGGTTTAGTGATTTTTCACTACCTATTTTTGAGTCACTTGAGAAAAAGTGACTCTATGTAATCGGTCAGTGTTAGTCTGTCCGGCCGGCCGTCCGGCCGGCCGTCCGTAGACACCACCTTAACGTTGGACTTTTCTCGGAAACTATCAAAGCGATCGGGCTCATATTTTGTTTAGTCGTGACCTCCAATGACCTCTACACTTTAACGATGGTTTCGTTGACCTTTGACCTTTTTCAAGGTCACAGGTCAGCGTCAAAGGAAAAATTAGACATTTTATATCTTTGACAAAGTTCATCGGATGTGATTGAAACTTTGTAGGATTATTCTTTACATCAAAGTATTTACATCTGTAGCCTTTTACGAACGTTATCAGAAAAACAAGGGAGATAACTAGCCTTTTCTGTTCGGCAACACACAACTTAACGTTGGGCTTTTCTCGGAAACTATAAAAGTGACCGGGCTCAAATTTTATGTGAACGTGACTCATTGTGTTGTGAATAGCAATTTCTTCCTGTCCATCTGATGCCTCATATAATATTCAGAACTGCGAAAGTGACTCGATCGAGCGTTTGCTCTTCTTGTTATTATTTAGTTAGTGGAAGAATCTTTTGTAATGTATCTTTGATGGTGTATGCTTTTAATTAAGCGTTGTTGACTATGAATGTAGATGTAAATGCTTGTATAACTGTGTTTTAATTTTAAATGTGTCAAGCGCAAAGAGCATAATTGTAAAGTTATGATGTTGCGCTATATAAATGCTCATTTATTCTTATTATTATTATTATTATTGTCCCCCATGGCCAAGACCCTCATTCCTCCAAATCCGTCCACGGCTTAGCCTCTACACCAATGCCCTTCAAAAACAAAAGACAACATATTTCATTTCATTTATTGTATTATCCCTTGCTGAGAAATTCTTATCCCTTGCTGGGAAATTCTGATCGCTTCCTCACAATGGAAAGCTAGCAGCAACAAGAGTCGCGCTACCCAGGTGTGTGCGTGTTTAGGCTTAATCAGCCACCAGCACTTATGGCAGAACGTCCGAGGTCGTGAACGTGCCATTGTGGTGACACGGGGGTGGAACATGGATACCGGCTCTGAGTCTGCAGATAAAGTTGACCCGTGTCCGTCCCGGCCTGGATTCGAACCCGCCACCACAGGATCACAAGTCCAGTGCTCTACCACCTTTGCTAACTGCCCCCCCCCCCCCCCCCCCCCCCCCTAATATAATATTGGTATATTTTTTTCATGTGATCGACTTTGGGTCTACAGTTACCTCCAGTCTCGCTAAGCACTACCGAAATTGGTATATTTTTTTCAGGTTATCGACTTTGGATCGTCTTGCTCCGAGCAGCAGCAGATCTACACGTTCATAAATCATAGTTTTAATCGCGCTACTACCGATATTGGTATAACTATCTGTTTTTCAGGTTATCGACTTTGGGTCGTCTTGCTCCGAGCAGCAGCAGATCTACACGTTCATTTAATCGCGCTACTACCGATATTCGTATAATTATCTGTTTATCAGGTTATCGACTTTGGGTCGTCATGCTACGAGCAGCAGCAGATCTACTCGTACATCCAGTCTCGCTACTACCGGGCGCCTGAGGTGATCATGGGCACTCGCTACACCTGTGCCATCGACATCTGGAGTCTGGCCTGCGTCATTGGGGAACTCTACACAGCGCGCCCCCTCTTCTCTGGGGACGATGAGCACGACCAGCTGGCTGCCATGATTGAGGTGGGTGGCTTTGGGGAGGGGTGTGAGAGGGAGTGGGGCGGGGAGGGGGAGAGAGTGTGAGAGAGGGAGAGTGTGTGTGAGAGAGAAAGAGAGATAGGGAGCTCTACACAGCGCGCCCCCTCTTCTCTTGGGACGACGAGCACGACCAGCTGACTGCCATGATTGAGATGGGTGGGGAATAGGTGTGGGGTGTGTGGGGGTAGTAGAGGTGGGTGGGGAGGGGGAGAGAGAGAGTGTGTGTGTTTATGACAGAGAGTGTGTGTGTAAGAGAGAGAGAGAGAGAGAGAGAGAGAGAGAGAGAGAGAGAGAGAGAGAGAGGGGAGGGGGAACTCTTCACGGCACGCCCCATCTTCGCTGGGGCATGATTGAGGTGGGTGGGGAATAGATGTGAGGCGTGTGGGGGTAGTAAAGGTGGGTGGGGGGAGAGAGAGAGAGAGAGAGAGAGAGAGAGAGAGAGAGAGAGAGAGAGAGAGAGAGAGAGAGAGAACAAGATCAAGAACAAGAACAAATCTTTAATTGTCTAAGGCCACAGCCCCTTACAATAGTTGTTCAAATAACAGCAATAGTATCTGCACAGTTATAAATTATAGTCGAGCATAAAATTCAACAAATACATTAAGACCCTGATGACATGTCACTGAACCCGATTTATAAGGGTTCGTCTCTTCTGTAACATGAAAAACACAAATCTGCTGAAGCTGTTCATCACATTATCCTCATTACTGCCACAGAAATACACAAGTTGTTGTTGCAGCGTCTTAGAGTTCGAGATTTTCAAATACTTTGCTCGAAGGTCTTGATAAAATTAAAAGGACATAAAAATACAACATGGTGTTCATCTTCTTTATCAGCTGTACAGAGAGGACAGTTTCTTGTCGTTTGGTTTGGTGCGTACCGAAACTTGTGAGCGTTGATTTCGGATACTCCTGCACGGAAACGAGTAAGAGCAACTCTGTACTTAATATCTTCGATTAATTCAATGTATTTATCTTTTTTCAAGCATGTTTTGTAACAATTATAAATGTCGAAACGTTCACTGCATTCTAAAAAGGAGAACCATTCTTGACAAAAACAATCTTGTAAACGTCTTTTAAACTCTTTTAAGAAACACTTCTCATTCCCAACCATTCCGTACATCCACACAGCAGCAAAACCATTACAACATAAAAGACTCTGCACATGTGAGACCCAATTTGTGTGGCCCTTCGATGCCAAATTACATAAAGCTTTATATGCAATCTTGGAATATCTTGAATCAGGTTGCTTCAGCAGTGTAAACCAGTATTTCACACATCTGACTGCAGAGTTAATATACAGCGGATGTCTTCCCAATTCACCATACACAATGTTGTTTGGAGTTCGAATTGTCACTTTCAGAAACTTTTTACACGCAAACAGGTGGACCCTTTCCACAGAGTCATACTTTCCATATCCCCATAGCTCTGAACCATACAAGAGCATAGGGGCGATCCGTGCGTCAAACAGTTTGAAAAACACCTTTGCCGAATGGCAGCCAAGTCTGTTCAGTAATCTAACGATTTCGATCACTCCCTTTTTCGCCATGGTTGTCTTTGTTTCTACTGCAATGTTCCAGCTCAGTTGGGTGGAAAGGGTTACACCGAGATATTTAAACGAGTTCACAATCTCAAGACGATCCATTCCGTAGAACCACTGAGAGAGAGAGAGAGAGAGAGAGAGAGAGAGAGAGAGAGATATATATATATATATATATATATATATATATATATATATATATATATATATATATATATATATATATATATATATACTAGCGGAAAAAAGTTAAGGACGGTTCACACACGCAATCACAGCAAAAGAACGAATGAACATATCGTACGGAAATTTGGAACACGTTTACTTCAGTCAATGTGCAACGCAACTGCAAAATTTGGGTTTATTTCATCGAGCCGATTCGGTTATTCATGTCCACAAACAGCAGAGGGGTCACACATAAACATAACAAGTCTTTCATGAGGTCAATAATGGGTGTGTCCGCCACGTTTGCGCTCAAGTTCACCACACCTTGACCGCATAGAGTTCATAAGCTTCGTGAAAAAGGCCTGTGGAATGGCCTGCCACTCCTGTTGGAGCATCTGCAGCAGCTGCTGCAGGTTTCTGGGAGGCTGGTGGTTGGCCCTCACCTGCCTGTCCAGTTCGTCCCATACATGCTCTATGGGGTTCATGTCTGGCGAACAGGCAGGGAAATCCATCCTGACGACCCCGGTTTGCTGGATGTAGTCGTTGACAAGCCTGGCCCTGTGAGGAGTAGCATTGTCATCCTGAAACACGGCGTTTGGGCCAATCTGCTGCAGGGTCGGCAAGACAATAGGGGCGAGAATTTCGTCCCTGTAGCGTTGACCAGTGAGATTCCCGACCACATGGTACAGGGGGGTGCGTTGATGAAGGCTGAAGCCCCCCCAAACCATGACAGAGCCCCCGCCGAAGGCCACCCTCTCATGCACTGTGTCGTCTTCATAACGCTCGCCCTCACGCCTCCAGACCTTGCGCCGGCCGTCAGAATGGTACAGGTTGAACCTGGACTCGTCACTGAATAGGACCTGAGCCCAGTCCCGGCGCGTCCATCTCAAGTGGCGGCGACTCCAGGCCAGACGAGCCCGGCGATGAGCCTGTGTCAGCAGGGGACGCACAGCAGGACGACGACTCCGCAGCCGGGCGTCATGCAGGCGGTTGCCGATGGTCCTCTCACTAACGTTGATGTTAGTGGCCTCCCGTAACTGCCCTCTGATGACCTTGCAGGTGGTGGCCCGGTGCTGCAGCGCCTGCCGTTGGATGAAACGATCTTCCCTAGGAGTAGTCTTTTTGGGGCGACCCGACCTGGGCCTCTCCTCGACATTGTTTGTCGTCTGGAACCGTTGATTCAGCCTTACAATGACTGAATGCGATACCCCAAGTTGCCTGGCCACTTCGCACTTGGATACGCCGTCGTGGAGCCAGGCAATTGCTCTTCCTCGGTTGAATGTTGTCAGCTTCCGTCTGGCAGGCATGGTGAGGAGATGGCAGCTCGCAGAAAATCGGCGGCTTATAAAGCCGAGTTCGTGATCACAATTCACACTCGAAGGATTGTCCTTGCATGTGCACAACAATTTTGCCATGTTACCTGCCTTATTCTACCCATACGCACGCCAAACAACAGCCTACTTTTTGGCGATTTTGCTATTTTAGTCACGTGCTGCAGCTCTGCGCCCGGGAGTCCCGTGCAGTTTTCCTGCTAACACAGTATAACCTACCCATTGGTGTGTAGCATGCGACAGCCATTTGATTTTGCTGACGAAAGAACAGGGTGTTTTAAACAAATGAAAGTCAGCGGGGAAATCAGTGGCCCGTCCCTAACTTTTTTCCGCTAGTATATATGTATAGGTTACAACACGAGTGGTTTTTTATATGGCTTGTATTTCAGTCAAGACCCAGCGGATGAATATCATCGGGAGACACGAGCCTCTGGCGAGTGGCTCTCGATTGATATTCCCGCTGGGTCTTGACTGAAATACAAGCCATATAAAAAACCACGAGTGTTGTAATCTGTATATCCCATTCTACCATCAAACACAAAGTGTAGACTACTAGCGGCACTGTTGCGATCTGTGCAGGGTAAAACTGTTGCCAGCGAGACTTAGCCCTTTTGCAACCTTAAACTAAGTGACCGTCGCTGAAAAAATAAAACGAATGAGTGCATCGATAAGTACGCGGTAACACTACTTTCAGACCATTTAAAAGCTTTAAGTAAAGGTTCATAAGTTGCAAGAAAGTAATGAAGTCGAATAGAAATTAATTTAGTTGAAGCGCACAATTCTTTTGTTTTGCGTTTCAGGTCGGCAGAACGGGCGAAACGGGTTTGGGACCCATTTGGCTTACTCGATTCAGAATCGATTCCACGTTGTTTTTCTCGAACGTGTGTAATTAGGCTTATTGACAGAGAAGCAAATTTTAGGGAACAAATATGTAGGTTTAGATTTAACCATTTGCTCCCTATTTGAAATGTATCTACGTGATAAACTGTTTTGCGAGTGTGTTTGCATGGATGAACTTAAACTGGTATGGTGTGAGGAAAACGCGACCGACACGTCTGTCACCGCCGATTGATTGCATTTTGAAGGAATATGACTGGATTACGGAAAAATATGTGGACTTACTGCAGAGCCAGGCAAAAGAGTAGACTTGCTCGCAAAACACGTGAAACAGCCGATGTTTGATAGCTGAAAAAAGTCGTCTGCTAACGATGCAAGGGGAGGGTACTCGTGTTTTTGTTTTGGTTCGCTAGCATCTGGTTATCTTGTAAGTTGAATGTTCGTTTTTTTCGACCTGCATTGCTTTCATAATGAAAGAAACTTTTGCTTATTGCATCTCATACATCAGATCAGTTCTGAGATTCATTTTTGCGTGCAACTGATATGGTTTTCTGAGCCGTGCAATACGATTTTAGAACTTCATACAAATGTGTCACATTGTTCGGCGCGAGGTCAAAGGTCGGGAGGAAAGTAGTCCTTTGCCCAAATCGGAATCTGCACTATCATATATTTTTTGGAGTCCATGATGTATTTATTGAGCTATAAAAATACAACATATCAATAAATACATCATGGACTCCAAAAAATATATGATAGTGCAGATTCCGATTTGGGCAAAGGACTACTTTCCTCCCGACCTTTGACCTCGCGCCGAACAATGTGACACATTTGTATGAAGTTCTAAAATCGTATTGCACGGCTCAGAAAACCATATCAGTTGCACGCAAAAATGAATCTCAGAACTGATCTGATGTATGAGATGCAATAAGCAAAAGTTTCTTTCATTATGAAAGCAATGCAGGTCGAAAAAAACGAACATTCAACTTACAAGATAACCAGATGCTAGCGAACCAAAACAAAAACACGAGTACCCTCCCCTTGCATCGTTAGCAGACGACTTTTGAGAGTGTCGGTAGTGTGTTTTGGTGTGCGCCTTCAGCTATCAAACATCGGCTGTTTCACGTGTTTTGCGAGCAAGTCTACTCTTTTGCCTGGCTCTGCAGTAAGTCCACATATTTTTCCGTAATCCAGTCATATTCCTTCAAAATGCAATCAATCGGCGGTGACAGACGTGTCGGTCGCGTTTTCCTCACACCATACCAGTTTAAGTTCATCCATGCAAACACACTCGCAAAACAGTTTATCACGTAGATACATTTCAAATAGGGAGCAAATGGTTAAATCTAAACCTACATATTTGTTCCCTAAAATTTGCTTCTCTGTCAATAAGCCTAATTACACACGTTCGAGAAAAACAACGTGGAATCGATTCTGAATCGAGTAAGCCAAATGGGTCCCAAACCCGTTTCGCCCGTTCTGCCGACCTGAAACGCAAAACAAAAGAATTGTGCGCTTCAACTAAATTAATTTCTATTCGACTTCATTACTTTCTTGCAACTTATGAACCTTTACTTAAAGCTTTTAAATGGTCTGAAAGTAGTGTTACCGCGTACTTATCGATGCACTCATTCGTTTTATTTTTTCAGCGACGGTCACTTAGTTTAAGGTTGCAAAAGGGCTAAGTCTCGCTGGCAACAGTTTTACCCTGCACAGATCGCAACAGTGCCGCTAGTAGTCTACACTTTGTGTTTGATGGTAGAATGGGATATACAGATTACAACACTCGTGGTTTTTTATATGGCTTGTATTTCAGTCAAGACCCAGCGGGAATATCAATCGAGAGCCACTCGCCAGAGGCTCGTGTCTCCCGATGATATTCATCCGCTGGGTCTTGACTGAAATACAAGCCATATAAAAAACCACTCGTGTTGTAACCTATACATATATATATATATATATATAGAGAGAGAGAGAGAGAAAGAGAGAGAGAGAGAGAGAGGCCGGAGAGGGAGAGAGAGAGAGAGAGAGAGAGAGAGAGAGAGAGAGAGAGAGAGAGAGAGAGAGAGAGATGATGATGATGATAATTAGTTTTAACGTCCTCTTAGAACCATTTGGCCTATCTTGGGACAGGTAGAGTTAATATGCTTTATGTGGGGACAAGACACTGGACAAACATGCAAACAGAGAACACATATGATCGTGTTATATATCTGGAGGTCCTGTTGCGATATTTCGAAATGGGGATGGAAGTAATGATTGTGTACGCGGAATGTGGTTGGACTGGAGCGGTTTTGTAGGCTTATTTGCTTTTTATGTATGTAAGAGAGAGAGAGAGAGAGAGAGAGAGAGAGAGAGAGAGAGAGAGAGAGAGAGAGAGAGAGAGAGAGAGAGAGAGAGAGAGAGAGAGAGAGAGAGAGGCCGGAGGTTGGGGACGACGATCACGACCAGCTGGCTGCCATGATTGAGGTGGGAAGGGGGAGGGGGGTTGGGCGGGGAGGGGGTGAAAGAGAGAAAGCGCTGGCTATTCGCTGGGGACGATGAACACGACCAGCTGCCTGCCGTGGTTGATTGAGATGGGTCGGTTGGGGGAGGGGTGTTATGGAGGCGGGGGGGGGGGGGGGTTGTTCGGGGGGAGAGAGAAAGAGAAAGAGAGAGAGAGAGAAAGAGAGAGAGAGAGAAAGAGAAAGAGAGATGGGGAGCTCTTCGCAGCAAGCCCACTCTACGCTGGGGACGATGAGCACGATCAGCTTGCTGCCATGATTTAGGTGTGTGCATGGGGGGGGGCGGGGAGGTAGAGAGAGAGAGAGAGAGAGAGAGAGAGAGAGAGAGAGAGAGAGAGAGAGAGAGAGAGAGAGAGAGAGAGAGAGAGAGAGACAAAGAGATGTTCGTCTGTCCACTCTTGGTGGCATGCTAGTTACTCTGTATGTACCTATAACTCATATCCTACCAACGATTATTCTCCCTTTTTATCACCGTTCAGGTGCTGGGCGTGCCACCCGAATCCATGATCAACAGATGCAAGCGGTCCGAGAAGTTCTTCTCAGGCACCACCCCCCGCTACCTCAGCCACCCCAGTAGGAAGATGCAGCGTGGCCTTCCTTCCAGCATTACGCTGGCCTCCCTCTTCAGAGACACTGAGGTAGGTACAGTATAACAGCCTCTTTTATCCCCTAGACTGCCACAATACGTGAATAAAAATTAAGAATATAAAAAAAAAGTAAGATATGTTACAGGAACGTTTAATTGAGACATAGAGAATACTACATGGTTTGCAGTGTCGTACCAGATTTACACGAGTTGTTTTTATAAATATTGAACTGCGAGCGAAAGCGAGCTGTTCACTATTTGAAAAAGCAACGAGTGTAAATCTGGTACGAAACAGCAAGCCATGTAGTATTCTGTTTATCCTACATACTGTACTTACGTGTATTTTACTGAAAATGTCCTGCATTCGAGGCAGCTAAATTGAAGACGCTTGTTTTGGAACCTCGATCTCTTCTAAAGCCTCGTGCAATCTATTACGTCACAGGGCCGGACCAAATGAGTTGTAAGGGGGGGGGGGGTTCCTCCTTTTTTGGGGGGGCAAATCAGCGAAGTGGCGAAGCCACAAGTGCGCGCCTGCAAAGCAGGCGCGCGAACTAGGGGGGTCCGGGGGCATGCTCCCCCGGAAAATTTATGAAAAACGGTAAAAATCTGTGCAATCTGGTGCATTCTGGGCCTTGTTTTGAGGGTAAAGAGCAGCATTGTGGGGGGGGGGGGGGTACCTTTTTCTCATCGGATTCAAGTTCACATTGAATAAAATTTGTTTGAGACACACACAAAATTTATTTAAAAAAAACAACAACAAAAAACCAATCAAAGCAAGGTACATGCTTTTTCCAGGGGGGGGGGGGGTCCGGAACCCCTGGAACCCCCCCCCCTGGGTCCGGCCCTGCCGTCAAAGCAAAGAAACGTCACCCTGAAAGTGTGGCGTGACGTGTTAGTTCTAAAGAATCATCGAGGGTAATTAGCGAGCGCAATTTGTGTTTCTATAATGACGTTTGTCTCGGTGACTTTGGCAGCATAAGCAGTGGAAAAACAGGTCCCTGCCAGACTTGCTTGACATGACCTCATTTACATGATATACACACGTGTGATTTGAACGATTATTATCTGTCTCTCTCACGTATGTAGGATAAATAACAAAACGTGACGGTCACTGGTAACTGATCAGTGACCGCCCCGTTTTATTTTGTCACAATTAAAAATAACATACCTTTCTTGGTTTTTTTTATGCTACAATACGGTGGGCTTGCGTACTTTTCTATGAATAAAAACATTAATACTCTGAAAAGGGAAACAATTGCTGTAAATTGCCGTTTGAATTTGCAGCAAGACGATTGCCTCACCTGGAGATCATTTTTCTCAGTTTTGATGTCGTTGTCATACTTCGTAGGTAAGGTGGGTTTTTTATTGATTGATTTTTTAACGAACTGTCGACAGTCAAGGGGTTGATGCCACCCCAAAACATTGGAGAAAATGAGTTTTGATAAGAGAGTCCTATAATTCAGTTCTGTTGCTCAGTGATTGCATGCGTGTGCGAGAAGAGAGGATTGCAACTGATGTGCTACTCAGTGCTCTCACATATAATCACAAACGTACCTCATTTTCATTTCTTTATTATCCTGTTGCTAGAAAATTCGGTTCACTTCATCCCAGTGGAAAGTCGGCAGCAACACTGAAGAGTCGCATTTCCTAGATGTAATCAACCTTCTGCACTTCTGTCAGAATGACCGGGGTCTTTTACGTGCCACCGTGGTGATTCAAGAGCGGGATGGGACATGGGTACCGTCCCGGAGTCTGCACATAAAGTTGACCCGTGTCTGTCCAGGCCTGGATTCGAAACTTGACCCCAGAATCCCAAATCCAGTGCTCTATCAACTGAGCTATCGGGCGGGGATGTAGCTCAGTCGGTTGCGCGCTGGATTTGTATCCAGTTGGCCGCTGTCAGCGTGAGTTCGTCCCCACGTTCGGCGAGAGATTTATTTCTCAGAGTCAACTTTGTGTGCAGACTCTCCTCGGTGTTCGAACACCCCCGTGTGTACACGCAAGCACAAAACCAAGTACGCACGAAAAAGATCCTGTAATCCATGTCAGAGTTCGGTGGGTTATAGAAACACGAAAATACCCAGCATGCTTCCTCCGAAAACGGCGTATGGCTGCCTAAATGGCGGGGTAAAAAACGGTCATACACGTAAAATTTCACTCGTGCAAAAAACACGAGTGTACGTGGGAGTTTCAGCCCACGAACGAAGAAGAAGAAGAACTGAGCTATCAGCCCCCCGGCGACCTCGTCGGCAGTCGTCGGTCCCGTGGGGCCACGGATCAGCACCCGAGATGATTTTTGAGTCACTTGAGAAAAAGTGATTCTATGTAATCGGTCAGTGTTAGTCTGTCCGGCCGGCCGGCCGTCCGGCCGGCCGTCCGTAGACACCACCTTAACGTTGGACTTTTCTCGGAAACTATCAAAGCGATCGGGCTCATATTTTGTTTAGTCGTGACCTCCAATGACCTCTACACTTTAACGATGGTTTCGTTGACCTTTGACCTTTTTCAAGGTCACAGGTCAGCGTCAAAGGAAAAATTAGACATTTTATATCTTTGACAAAGTTCATCGGATGTGATTGAAACTTTGTAGGATTATTCTTTACATCAAAGTATTTACATCTGTAGCCTTTTACGAACGTTATCAGAAAAACAAGGGAGATAACTAGCCTTTTCTGTTCGGCAACACACAACTTAACGTTGGGCTTTTCTCGGAAACTATAAAAGTGACCGGGCTCAAATTTTATGTGAACGTGACTCATTGTGTTGTGAATAGCAATTTCTTCCTGTCCATCTTATGCCTCATATAATATTCAGAACTGCGAAAGTGACTCGATCGAGCGTTTGCTCTTCTTGTTTCAGGTGGTGCTGGATCAGCGCCTACCGTGACTATGTAAGCCGATGCGTAAGTGGCCAGTCCCTGCCGCAGCAACTACACTTGTGAACTGAGTCTGAAGGTGTTGATTCAGTGCCTCTGTTGACAGCCAGATACTCACGCAAGTCGGCCTTACACAATACGTTTTTTTTTTTTTATAACCATTGATGATTTCGTGTCATGTGTGTTTTCAGGACACCGTGTTCCTAGACTTTATGCAGAGGGCGTTGATCTTTGACCCCGCACTGCGCATGACGGCGTCAGAAGCCCTGCAACATCCCTGGATGCTACGAGGACACGGCACCAAGAGTGCAAGTACATGTACTAGGGACCCAAGGACCACACCATCTCTCACAGGAGTTGGGGACCCTCACAAACCTAAGGTCTACTCAGTCTCTTGAGTCTTGGGGTGTAATACAGTTGTGCCTTTGATAAAGAAATGTGTCGTTTGGAGAGAGAGAGAGAGAGAGAGAGAGAGAGAGAGAGAGAGAGAGAGAGAGAGACAGACAGACAGAGGGAGATAGAGACATACAGACAGTCAGATAGACAGACAGGGAGAGAGACAGACAGACATAGAGACAAACAGACAGACAGTTAGACAGAGAGACAGACAGACAGGCAGAGAATTTGAGAGAGAGTATGTCCGTGCGTGTGTGTCGATCTGTGTCTTCTGTGTGTGCATCTGTGTGTCAGAGTGACGCCATGCATGTAAAAAGAGAGTGAAGGACGAGGTGAAAGAGGGGTAAAGCAGAGTACCTGTGTGTGTCTGTAGCTTCTTGTGTGTATCTTCCTGTCTCTGAGTTGGTTGGTTGGCTGCTTATTATTCTGTATCGTCTCTTCAGCTGATATTGCTATTCGAGACCGATGCAAGTTTGTTTTCTTTTATCAGTTCACATGGCAAGCTCCATGCTTAAAAACTATTTACAATCAGGTCTATCACTGTAAAATGAAGGTTCTAAAACTTCATTACTTTCACATTTGTTTCTTCAAATATTGTTCAAAATCTTGATCTCCTATAAAAGTTACAAAATCTTGTCCGGGGGGCTGTCTGTGAGTGACTGCCAGCTTGAATAGGACACCTCCTGCGCTCCAGAAAACGCCTTATCTTCCATAGCAAGAACACGTCAACCATCCACACCATTGAGTCCAAAACCAGCCTTAACCTCCACGTGTTTTATGATGTGCAGCCTGTTGTGGAGAAGTCCGGAGACCCAGAGTTGCAGGTTAAAGGCACACAGACACTACCGCCTCAAAGCAAGACCACCAAGTCATCCAAGACAGGCAGCAGAGCCTCCTCCGTCAAGACCAGCACCAGCAGGGGAGTCCAGTGCGGCAGTGACAACAACTCCATCACGGCCAAGCTGCCGTCCAGCCTTCTCCGTGCACGGAGCGAGTCCGCCAGTCAGCTCATCTCCAGAGCGCGTACTGGTCCCATCGTTAGACTGCCTACCTGGACTGGAAGATAGCGGCCCGTCAAGGGTCTCTGTTTGGTGGGACTGGGACAGAGGTCATCTGCTGAAACTTGATCTGGTAGCGTCATGGTGTCGCCACCATGGGATCGCATGTGTGCATCTCGACTGATTTCATCGCTCTCAACAAAAGTGCTCCACTTTTGAACACATTTCTGTAAAAAGTGTTAACCACTTCGTGACGGGATAGTACATGTTTAGTTCTACTGGATAAATTGCCATGCTTAGTGTTTAAAGGCATACTAACGCACTCCCGTGTTTACAAAGTGTAGTTTGCCCACAATCGATGTCAAACGCACCATAAGACCATATAATGACGATACGTCACCATGCGCGGACCATAATACATGCATTACAGCTTGTTCTAGCCTCTGAAAAAGTGAGGATGTCAACAAAGCCGCGGTGTTCTCTCCCTTGCATCAACGTTACATGTGTTGCCAAATCTATAAATAGGACGATCCAGATCAAAATGAAAATTCAAATATCTCAACATTTAAGGGGTCCTAGACCACAATATTTTGCAGGGAACTTAATTTAGTCTGTCTCCAGCTGTTGGTAAAGCAATTAGCGTGTATAGTCATCGAGTACATATGGCTTTAAATGAACACTGTGTGTTTATCATTTGTGCCTCTTTTGCGAGTAGAAGTGTGTACTGTGTCACAAAGTGTTCAAAACTTGTCACAGACTCGGAAATGTGTTCTAAAGTGGAACACTTCTGTTCAAAGTCATAGTGATGCTGCTTTGAAGGGTGTAGTAAGCAGCAGAATCTTAATAAGAGGAGATGGGATGGATGTTGTCTGCAGTGGGAGAGCTGGTAAAAACTATGATGTTGCCTTCCTGTGACATTTCAGATACCGTTGCGCATGTCTGGGGATGGGAAGTTAGGTATCCTGACTGCTGAGGTAGTGATGTTGCTTTCAAGGATCAGCAGGCGGCAATGTCTCAGTTTGCGGGCTGGGATGGGGATGTGTGCTCAGACACCTGAATTAAGGTCACTGTAGTGACCCTCCCAGAATGGTGTGAAAACATAAGAGAATGGCAGGCTGATCGTCTCAACTGCTACAGTGTGCGCCGGCTGATGCTGTTTTAATGGGACACCGGAAGCGCAGCCTTAGCTAGCGATACAAGATGGTAGTCATCTGCTGAGAAAAGTGCTGAGATAGCACGTACCATGGTGTGGCCTTCTTGGGATATAGCAGACATCGATATGAGTTCCAGAGGGTAAGAAGGCCCCCAGACCCATCCTAGCAGTCATCTTGACAACTCAAGCGTACACAGCGTTCACAGTGATGCTACTTTCGTCAGGCAGCGATGTGTCGATGAATCGACTCGAGTCTGGTGGAACAGCCTATCAGACTCTGAGAGATGATCTCAGTCATCACGAAAAAAAATGCTGTGATGGCCTAACTTGAGATGACACCAGGCGGCTCACTCTGTGAGCGTATGGTGAACGTTCTGCTGGGCAATTCAAACTGCAGTGAATGTACTTGACATAATCACAAGACCCCATGTAACGCTATAATGGTAGATAGCAAAGCTACCAGAGGGAAAACTTTGAAACTTAGTGTCTAATCGTCCATCTTGATAAACACGTTGAGAGGCAAAATCAACTACTGCATTCAAGCTCCGGTGAATATACTGGAAATCATCACAAGGCCCCCAATAACATCATACTGGTAGCACAGCTAGCTGTTTGTAGAGAGGGGGAGATTTCTCATGGCATATAGCATCTGTGCGTGCCTTGCAGTGGAGTAGTGCGTGCCATTGAAGAAAGGATCATCTTGGGACCCCCAGTAGACCCTATGCTTTCAGCACAGCTGTGTGTGGAGGGGAAAAGACTTCTCGTGGCATAGCAGGATATTTGCTGCATCTCTGCTTGCTTTGCAGTGGGGTAGCAGTGCGTGCTAGTGAAGCCGAAAGGATCATCATGCGACCCCTAGTAAACACTATGCCTTTAGCACAGCTGTATGCATTTAATGTTTATGAAGGAAAGAGACTTCTCATCACATAGCAGGTTAATTTGCTGCATCTCTGCTTGCTTTGCAGTGGGTAGCAGTGCGTGTAACAGAAGAAAGACTTACGCGTACAGTGTTTGCATCATAATTGTGCTGAAGACACATCAGGTACTGCGCACACCTACTGTGATTTGGCCTCAAGGAAAAATGTTAAAGGCACAATCCTTCCCCTGTTTTAACAGATCGGCTAACCATCTCAGATCTGGCCAGGCTTTTACATAGGATAAGAACATCCCTCCACTTGGTCACATACAAACATCAGCAGCCTGTGCAGTCAGAAATGTGTTCATGAAATAGTTTTGTTATAAAAAAAATTTAACCAAAAAAACAATATGAGTTATTTCTAATATGCTGACTGTTAGCAAATGATAACAAGACATGTCGAGAAAAAAGATATCAAGCATGAGCCTTTTAGGCGAATGCTGATATAATTTGCTAACAGTCAGCATATTAGAAACTAGATGAATACCCGCTTCGCCGGGTACGGCTTCGCCGGGAAGAAGTAGGGCCGAATACCCGGCTTCGCTGGGGACCTGGCTGTACGCCGGCTTTGCCGGCGCACCGCACGAAGGAAGGGAGATAAACGCGCAAAACACTGGAGAAGATAAGGAAGAGTAATACCCGGCTTCGCCGGGATGAAAGCGTTGTGGACAGTGACCTTCTAAAAATAGTAACGGGAATATGGATTGAGCGTTGTGGACAGTGACCTTCTAAAAATAGTAACGGGAATATGGATTGACGCCACACGAAGGAAGGGAGATAAACGCAAAACACTGGAGAAGATAAGGAAGAGTTACTGGGAATGGATCTGGGAAGATAACAGAAAAACCAAAATCGGTTCAGCGCTGCGCGCTGAGAGCACGTGTTGAAAATTCTCATCGACCAGGTTGTGTCCGGGGTCTACCTGAATATGCCCACCAAATTTGAAGCAGATCCATCGAGAACTTTGGCCGTGCATCGCGAACACACACACACACACACACACACACACACACACACACACACACACACACAGACAGACACAAGTCGTATATATATATATATATATAGATAACGGTTTTATTACAGTTTAATTCGACCAAAAGAAATTTCGAAGCAACCCCGCGAATTAGACAGAACAGCCGCAATGGGAACTTGAGCGCTTCTACCTGATTATGCCTGTCAGTCAAAGAATTCTCGTGACCCGAGTCAGCCAATCAGAGTAACACACCTGACGTGATGAATATTCACAGGTCAAAATTAATGCCTTTGACACACAACAATCTCACAAAATAAACCATGTTGAACATGCGTTTCGGTTGCTTCGCTTTTTCTCGTTGAACAGAGAGCGACAGATTTAGAACCGACTCCAGATGGATGGGAAATGACGTAAAGATACATTTGATGTAAAGCGAGTGGCGCAATTTCACCTGATTTTTCCGAACTTTGATCATTTAGATTTCAAGTGAGCGGTCGGCATTGCACACTCAGACGATGGGCGGTGCCATGCTGTTCCGTTACGCACCCACCGACAAAACTCGCTTTTCGGTATTTTTTAGATAAAGAGAGTATTACCTGACAGCATTTGAAGTGTCATTCTTTAGAATAAATCACGCTGATATTGTTGAATTACATTATTACTTTGTCTTGTTAATTTTTAGCGTGATAAACAAAAAGGGTCCCTGCCTGAACGTAATAACATTTAGAGGGTCACCTAGAATCCGTCCTGATTGGTCAAAAAGCCATATGGGACACTGAATTGGTAATAATGTCTTTTATTAACTTATATTCATAAAAAAAATTCCCACTCTGCGCAAAACAAAGGTGAGGATATTGCTTTTGGTATGTGGTGGAGTGGTCTTATCCCATGTAAAAACTTGGTCAGATTTGAGATAGTGAGATGTTTTCACAGGAAGGATTGTGCCTTTAAAAATGTGTACTTAAAGTGCAAATCAACTTTTGTGATAATACTCCTAACAACGGTGATATATTAGCTCTTATGGCCCAAATACTCCAAACAACGATGACATATCAGCCCTTATGACCCAGTTGTGATACGTCAAACCAAGAGAGTTGTTATGATATAAAATAACGCTTCTTCTCATGTGTTATGAGTATGTAGAGGAGATAAAGTTTCTTCTCGATTTCTTTTCATGGAGATAACAAAACCACATTGGTTTAGTTTATCAACTCAGCATAATATTGAAAACAATGTTTTAAAAAACACTTTTACACTTAACGAGCACTGTAATTACTGCAGAGTAAAAAAAAAAGTAAAAAAATCATTATATGTACAATAAATTCTACAAATGAAATTTAAAAAATCGTCATTTAAACAATGACAGAAAAACCCTCAATTATAATTTAGCTTCAGCATTGTGGAGCAGCTCGGTCCAACCCTTAACAAAATGGGAAAATCTGTGGATTTTAATTGAAATCCTTACCTCATTAATGCTAATGTTGCCAGGACAAATCCATCCTGAAATACTCATCGCTTATTGTCAAAATTGGACCACTCCTGGTAAAGGAGATAAACTAAACGCTCATACTAGGTAAAAATGTTAACATCCAATGAAATGAGCAAGGGCAATCTTGAATCTCACAAGAATTCAGAAGTGATAATTATCAATGTGCAATACCAATAATGTGATTCACACAGGCTTTTGCCATTCTAAAAATAAAATGTGATTGGAGCGACCGATTACAAATGTTGCATGTTTCATTTGAGAGTGGTGAAAGTATGTGTGCTCTTCACTTATGAAATGGAGATACACCCAATTTCTAAACTGATAGTGGAGGTCTGTGTGTGTGTGTGTGTGTGTGTGTGTGTGTCCATCTGCCTGATTGTATGTGTGCACTCCTCTGCATGTGATTATGAACGCCAATCTGTGTTAAGGTGAAATATTTACTAAGTAGGTGTTCAAACTCTTTTACCAGGCTGATGAAATGAAATTGTGTTCTGTGTGTAAAATACTTGCATCCAAAATGTAATGATGAATCTATCCGAATCTTTCTCTGAACAGTATCATTTTAAATTCAAACAAAATGCCATATATACGTACGTATGTCTCAGATTTCAGTATGTTGCACCATACATCGTGCTTCAACGAACTGCTTGATTATAAACAACTCTGTGAATGTGCTTGAAATGTGAGAATTGTCCATTACTACAGCTCAAACCTCAGACATCCATTTAATTCAAAAATATCTGTTTATGTGAAGGACTGTCTATATAAAAGGGTTGTGAAGGTACCAATGAAGTTAAACTACAAAAAGACTTTTTTTGCTTTGAATGAAGAAATATGTCTACAAAACATTCAGAATTTGTTTCAAATCAGTAGGATACTAATTTTCTTTAATTTGCAATCTCAACTTCAGAACAATTCAATCATATATATTTCACATGGTGCACCGAGGTTGTGATACATCTGCACAATAAAAAAAAAGTATTAAACAATGTCTGCTGTTGTTTGGCTTATTTATGACTATTTTCTCCTAAATCACTGAATCTCTCTCTCTCTCTCTCTCTCTCTCTCTCTCTCTCTCTCTCTCTCATCCCTCCCCCCCCCCCCCCCCCCAAGTCTGTCTTACCCCATTTCAATTCTAAATTTTAATTTTGTAAGACACCCAGAATAGATTGGAAGAAGATGCTTCACTTCTAAATACACTCACAACTGGAAAAGAGTATGACCACAAACATTCTAAATCTTTGGTTTTTTTTTTTTATGTTTGTATGACTTGAACAATACGGTTCAAAACAAAAATTTACATCATTGGAGTCGACTGTCAAATATCAAGTAATTTCACACAATGTTACATATGGGCTGGTCATAAAGACAACGGACATGCTTCAAAGCATACATGCCTCATTTTGCATCTATCGTACTCTCAGAATTACTCCATTTAATCGAGACCTTCTTCTAGAAGACTCCCTTCCTCCCCCTTCCCTTTATTTTAAGACCTGATGTTGCTGCCGCAATGCTTGTTGTTTTTTGTCGGTCGGGCGCCTGTGCCGCCTTGCACGCTTTTCCAGGGTAAATGTGTTTTGCGTAGTCATGCGCCAGTTCGCGCGAGATTCGGATATGCTCCAGAACGTCACTTGACATTTCGACTCGCAGTGGAGACAGACCGGTCGGGTAGTCTTGTGGCATTGTCTCGGACTTGAGAGGAACCTGTGTGGGCAATCCCCGTGCCTTGTTGTTATGCGCTGTCATCACTAGGAGAAGACGAGTCTTTTACGGCCCTGTATGACTCGAAAATAAAAGTTTTACAATCTTGACATACATCCGTCTTGCGTCTTGTGTGGAGGCAGCGACACCTGATATCCCAAGATTTTCCCTTCATAAAATCTGTAAATGTACTTATATTTTAAGACCTGCCTTCTGACACACACCACCACCCCCCCCCCCTTCCCTCCCCATTATAACACCTAATTTTTCCTCAAATTCGTCCGAAGAAAGACTGAGCTGTTCATTTACATTGTGTTCCACTTTCATAATGCACAGTGTTGAAACTTCATAAGTTTACGCAGAGTTCAACCATCACATTCACTATGTTCAACCTTCACGTATACAGTGTTCAACCTGACCCTAGCCTTTTTCGTATTAAGCTTCAACCACGTTGGTGTAGACTTTGAGCACATCAGGGTGTTCCTCCAGCCTTTCCATGGCCTTAGCAATGGCCTCCAGACTGCTGGAGTCCAGTGGAACGGTGCTTGTCGACAGAAAGACAACGTCTGCAGACCTGACAGGCAGCTGTCGCGCCTCCAGTTCCTTCTTCACAGCGTACACATCATTTGGTTCACACGCAAACTGAAACAAAATGATAAAAATCGTTTGTTTATCTGGTTTTGGCTTTGTTTTCATCTGAGTGACTACGACTATACCCAAACCAAATTCCTTGAATTTTGCATCATCAAAAAAGGTCTGCATTGGCAATGCACTTATGTTGGGGTAAGGTAAAAGCCTCTTAAAATCCAACTGACCCCATGCTCCCCCCGCCACACCTCCCAAGGCACAAAAAACAAACACTCCTAACACATGGCTATGAAGAAATATAAATGAAATTGTTTCCAAACTCATCTCCCTCATCCCCATTTTAAACACACTAGAAATGTCCCACCAAACAAACCAAACCAAAAATACACACACACACACACATTCACATGCAAACACGCTCATACATACACACACACGCACCACACACACACATAGACATGTACACACACACACGTGTAAAAAAAAAGTTTAAAATAAATCAACACCTGTTTATCAGTTTTTTTACCTGTAACACCTTTCCCCCTTCCTCATCCTCCTCCACCGTCACATCTTCAGCGCCCGCTTCAATGGCCACATCCACATAGGCGTCAGCATCTGGCTTCCCTTCTGCGTCACAGTCAACCAACACCATGCCTTTCTCCTCAAACACCAGGCGCGCCATGGAACCTCCGTCAAATAGAGAGAACCTGACACAAAAAAACTAAAATATCAAAAGTCACGTATTAATGACTTGCAGGACCCTGTGAACCAGCATAATTAACAGACCCAAGGCGAAGGTTTGTTGGGGGGACAACCAGCTTCCGGTTCAAAACACGTGGACAAAACAAATAAATACTTCACTTCAACATGGATTGCTTCATAGGACTGATCAGCACACAGAAGCCCTGTTTGCCATAGCCTAGCTGCAGCTACTCACTATGCAAAAGTAAATTCTTGATAAAACATTCTCTCACAAAATTCTCACATGCTACACACATGGGAAACATATTTTACCCTTTACGATTTTTCTTTCCGCAGAGACAACGAGAAATTTACAATCACTTTCAGCTGAGACAAAAAGATGTAATGATAAATTTGACTCGACTGTTATGACACTTTTTTTAATCCTTAATAATCGAGTCATTAGTACGGTGAGTTGGACAGCTGGAACACACACACGCACATGAGGGTAGACTATCTAGGCCGGTCAAAGATGGACTTGGAGTTGTATGGCGTGCCCTTCTTCCCCTAAATCCTTGTTGATTTTATTATTTGGAGTACATTGTACATGTATTGATATTGGTATTCAAAGTTACTCTTCAGCTTTAAACACAGCATAGGTTGCGTGTCCTGTGCAGAAACTTACCCACACTTTTTGACCACACTCTGCAGTTCGGAGCGTGTGTGAGAGATCTTGTTGGAGATGGCTTCTATAAGCATGACACTCCCTGCAGGTCCTTTGGCTTCAAGCAGAATGGGAGAAGCATTCTTCAGGTTACTCTGTCAACAGATGTCAACTCGAATTTGCAATTATGTTCTTTCACTGTCCTGCATGTGCACAACTGAGATGACAGTCTGTCATTTTTAGTAGTAAACTGCATTGATGTATATCTTTTTTTTTTTTCTTTCATTGATGTATATCTGATAGCTATCAGAATTTTTCAGTGATAAGATTTTGAGTCAAAATCAAATGCAAAGAAAAAAAGCCCATAAACAGGTTAATCAAGCACACACACACACGCGCGCGCGAACACACACACACTCACACACACACATTCTCTCTTTTACAAATATAAAATGTCACTGTTACAAAATATCTTCTCTACCTGAGTTGTTCTCCGGTATTGGTCACTAAAAGGGGAAACTTTTGTTTATAAAATAAAACACATTTTCCCATTAGTCATATTTCTTATCTACGAGCCTTTTTGCATCAAGAACTTTTATTTAATAGTCATTTTCCTCCACATTGGAGAACAACTAATATATGTTCTAGTTCATGTATTCAAGTTTTTATGAGTAAATACAAAATCTTACCATCTGAGCCAGTACTCTTTCAATGGTGGCACTTGGTATGTTTTTACTTTTGCCTTCTGCTATGAGCTTGGCCAGTTGGCTGCTTGTTTTGGGGTCTATTTGTCCAGTTTCTGTCAACAGAACTTATTTTATACATTTGCTTTGCAAAGGCTTCACATCTTCAACAATAACATGCACTTTCAAGATAAAATTCCAAGCCTTGATGAGTGGTACTAAGAACCCCCCCCCCCCCCCCACACACACACACACAATTAAAGACTCCCTCCCTTTTAAGACCTTGTTTTCTCAGACTTTCTGTTGATAACCTCTGTAAAATTACCCCCATTTGTCTCCTTTTTAAGACCTAATTTTCTCAGATTTTTTGAGGTCTTAAAAAGGGGTTCCACTGCATTACAAAATGGCATACATGTACTACATCAGTACATGTACTACATCAGTACATGATCACAGCTCAATTAAAATTTGAAATCAGGAACTTCTATATATATATACGACTTGTGTCTGTGTGTCTGTGTGTGTGTCTGTGTGTGAGTTCGCGATGCACGGCCAAAGTTCTCGATGGATCTGCTTCAAATTTGGTGGGCATATTCAGGTAGACCCGGGACAGGACACAACCTGGTCGATATTTCAACACGTGCTCTCAGCGCGCAGCGCTGAACCGATTTTGGTTCCACCTCAGCTATTTTGGTTCCACCTCAGCTATCCGGGCCCCCATACCGACACACCAAAGCCAAAGTTCTCGGTGGATCTTTTTCAAATTTGGACACCGTATTCAGCTACACCCCGGACACAATATCATCGATGAGATATTTCAACACATGCTCTCAGCGCGCAGCGCTGAACCGATTTTGGTTTTTGTGTTCATTTCACCATTATAAGTAACTCTTCCTTATCTTCTCCAGGTTTTCAGCGTTTACCTCCCTTCCTTCGTATGGTGCACTATAGTATGAGTGGGGCATCTTCGGATATTCCCGGCGTTCTGTTACTATTTTTAGAAGGTCACCGCAGTGCCCAGAACATAAATTGGACCCGTAAATTATCCTCACTGTAAAAGTGCAAAGGTCGAATCAATTTATAACCACGCGAAAAATACACTGTCATCTATCTAGCTCTCTATAGATACGGCTTCTCTGTGTTTGTGTGTGTGTGTGTGTGTGTGTGTGTGTGTGTGTCTCTCTGTGAGCAACACCTGGGGATTGTTCAGTTCTGTTTGTGATGTGGTCTGGCGGCTTTTGTGTATTTGTATGTACTGGCCTTCCTTTGAAAAGCCATAACAGTTCAAAAGGGCTTACAGATAAGCTCTAAATTGCTCAATCCTGTTTGAGTGGAGTTCGCCTCCAAAGGTGATTAACACGGTTACATTCGTCGACAAGGATGGGACTCGATATGGTCAGGAATGGCATTATGGCTACTGAATCATTTTCGTGCTGTTCCCATTCCACGAATCTGGGAGGGACCTAAGCTTGGCGGGTCCATTGTTCGGACCCGGCAAAGCCGGCGTACGGCTCTAAGTATTTCATCCCGGCGAAGCCGGCTACCCGGCGAAGCGGGTATTCCTCTAGTAAATACATATATTGCTGAAGAGATTAAACAACAATTTTCAGCCATCATCTCATAGTACTTAATTTCTAATTTTTAGACTCGTTTCAGTATCAGTTGTAAACTAAATAAAAGGGTCAAACTATAACAGAAGCCCATTTTCTAAGGAAAGAACTATGCTGATGAAAATCAAATATACACTATACTTTCTTGATTCCTGAATGAAAATGGGAAACAATCATGCTTCAATTTGATTGCAAAAGATTACAGTCGAGTCACTTAAAGGTGGTCGTCTACATTTTTGCTTTTTTTCAATAATCTTATGGTTAGATTTCGCTAAAAGGTTATGTCAGATGATGAATGAACCATGGGGAAAAAAGTTATAGAAAAAAAATATATGTAAAAAAAGATTTTATTTTTGGGTAGCGTGACTCACGCTTCCAATAGTTTGTAAAAATACTGACCAATCAAATTCATGTCACTATGCTTATAGCCATGCCCAAACAAGTGCAGCAACAGTTTGACACTGGAGCGCTGTCCACGCTTTTTTTTAAACGCACGAAATGCACAGGATTTGAGATGAGTTTTGCGCTTGGCATTTTCCAAATAAGGATATCCTACTACGTATGAGTACTACGCTGGAATACTACAATGAATTTTCAAACGGCTACACTGGCTTCGTCTTTCCTGATCGAAAGGGGGTGTATTAATGATATTTGTAGATAATAGACTCTGCATTTTAATGGTCAAATGACGATTTCGGTATAAAAATGTAGACAAGGACCTTTAATCAATTAATGTCCAGTCACTTGACTGTTGGAAGAATTTAGTTGGAAAAAAAACACAATAAAAAAATATAACATACAAAATATAACAATTAGACCAAAGCTTAGAAAATGGTCTCCATTTTGCCACAATTCAAAGGAAAATTTCCAGCAGTCGTTTCCCTTGTCAGAGTATTGATTTTTGACGATAGCAAAGTACAAATTTGATATGTATTATGGCAGTCAAGGATTTAGTCTTATTAAAAACTGTCACTTAATCTTCACATTTGGACGACAGAGTCACATTCTCTGTACCAAGTGGGCCTGCTAGTGTAAAGTGAAGGTAGCTCAACAACAATAACAACTTAAAGCTAAATTGCTCCTGAATCCAAAAACAAAAGGTATATTTTAGTAACGTTTTATTATAGATTAAACAAAACATTCACCAGAATCTCAATCTATCAATCTTTAAAGGGGACAGACAAGATACACAACAGAACAAATAATAATGAAGGGTGATCACTTCGCTTAATTCTTAACTAATTACTAAGCGCATATGTTTTTAATTTCTACTGGTTTTACCTCTTACAAAAGCTTTCATCCGCCTAGAAGATGAGATGCACATTCTGAGATGATTCTTGATTTTGCAGAACAAATAATAATGAAGGGTGATCATTAATTGGCTTACATTTTAACTCAACCAACTTTTTCTTTTATTTCTTCTGGCCTTACCTCTGACAAAAGCTCTCATCCTTCGAGAAAACTCTGAGGTGATTCTCGATCTTTCTCCATCTTTTGCTGCCTTGATGTGCCGTATGTTTGCCCATTTACTGTGACCCGCCATACTGCGGACAGATCCTATTGAAAATCCAGTACTTTGGAGTGTGACAGATGATCCACACAAAGACACCTGTTCAAATGTTCTGTTTTGGAAAATACTTGTTGAACCATGGTGCAGAACTCTGAGTCCTTTAGCTTGGTGTAGTACATGTACTGGCTTGGTTCTAAGATGGTGAAACTGATGTATATTTCTTGATGGAAGGGTTCTGGCTGGATTAAACACATGTCCCGCAACTGAAGGATGAAATGGGTGTAGTTTATGACCACATATAACATGCAGAATGCTCCTTGCTGATCTGATCTCCATACTCTTTTCTACTCTTGTCCCACACAAAAAACTGTTTGCTTATTCTCCCCTAGCGGCTGACACCCACAGTGCCGGTTTACTCAAAGTGCTCCTACTCCTGGGCTGCAGAAATTCTGAAGATGCCGCCACTGCCACCCTGTGAAGAAGAAAAAAGTATGTTAACAGTGTTGTTCCCAGTCTCAGAGTACAAAAGGTCACTTGGACCTGGATTGAAAATATGTATAGGTCCAAATGTGCCGGTTTTGTTTGCTAGGTAGGAAAATTGACTGTCAGAAGACCTACATGTCAAAACTTTATCGGACGGTTGACCGACCAGGGGTCTGACCAATGCGTCAGATAAAAAAAAAATGCATCAATGACCTAAGACTGAGGCCTGGGAACACTGTATTAATCATTTAATATAGATGACTGCACATCAACACACTAACAACGTGAGTGTCTGTTTGTGTGTCCTTGAATGTGTGTATACATGTGTGTGTGTACGCACGTGTGTGTGTACGCGCACGCGCTTGTGTGTGAGAGTATGTGAAAGTATGCATGCGTATGCACTTGGGATATGAACATACCTGCATGCTTAAAAGTTTACCGGGCGTATGTATGTGTGTGAGCGAGCAAGAGAGAGAGAGAGAGAGAGAGAGAGAGAGAGAGAGAGAGAGAGAGAGAGAGAGAGTGTGGGTATGTTAGTCTGTGTTTGCGTAAGTGTATGTGTGTGTGTGAGTCTGTGTGTGTGTGTGTTTGTGTGTAAACTTCTATACGATGCACACTATATTCAGAATCACCATTATCAATATCATGATGTCACCGGCTGATCGAGTGTTAGTCAGACCACAGGCGGAAGGTATCGTTCACTGGACCACTACTTTCATTTGTGGTCAGACCACAGGCGGAAGGTATCGTTCACTGGACCACTACTATCACAGAAAGACTACTCTTTCTGTGATAGTAGTAGTCCAGTGGACGATACCTTCCGCCTGTGGTCAGACCACAGGCGGAAGGTATCGTTCACTGGACCACTACTTTCATCTTTCTATGGAAGTAGTGGTCCAGTGAACGATACCCCTCCGCCTGTGGTCAGACCATGCTACAGCCTGAAGTCCGACAAAAATAAAGTCAAGCCAACACACACTTCTAGCATGCAGGAATCAGAAATAAGATGAAATGAACCTCAGGATATCAAGTGCAGATCAGCAGTTGTAACACCAAAAACTACGAGACCGAAACCTTCTTTACCTTGTCACCTGTTTCACCTCGGCCACATTCAGACCTTTGCCTTTGGAGTAACGTACCTTAGATAACCTTGGCTTACCTCCCTTGGATGCAAAACATGTTCGAAAAATGAATATGATCGTCTGCTTAGAGTTTAGTCCCAACGAGGAACTTCATCTCGTTATGTGTGCGTGTGTGCGTGCGTGCATGCGTGCGTGTGTGTGTGTGTGTGAAATAAACCACGTACTAAAACGCATACACATTGCCAGTTTGGGTCAACACACATACACACGCTTCCACTTGTATTATACAGGCATGCTAGTGGATAGCAGATTAAACTTCATCCTTTTAATTCCACATTTAATCCAAACTTTCTGTAATGAGTTTGTTGCAGTTGTGTGGCTTTCACAAAGGTGTAAAGGAGTCTGATAGTTGTACAGAAATAATGCGTGCGGACACACACACACACACACACGCATCACACACACCACACAAGCACACACACACACCACACAAGCACACACACACACACACACACACAGAGCAACGATCATATTCATTTTTATTTCAAGAAGGAGATCATAGTTTGCTATTGTCATTCACTAAACCAGAGTTTTGATCATATCTTCAAAGAAGAAGAAGCAACACTTAACATTCCATTGCTTACAATAAATGTCAAATGACACCCTACCCAGTTACCTTAAAACATGAACAAACAGCTGCACAAATGCTTTCTGGAAAAAATGAATATATATATATATATATTTCACAATTTCTGATGTTTTATATATCTATATCTATATATATATACGACTAGTGTCTGTGTGTCTGTGTGTCTGTGTGTCTGTGCGCGATGCACGGCCAAAGTTCTCGATGGATCTGCTTCAAATTTGGTGGGCTCATTCAGAGAGACCCCGGACACAACCTCATCGATGAGATATTTCAACACGTGCTCTCAGCACGCAGCGCTGAACCGATTTTGGTTCCACCTGAGCTACCCGGGCCCCCATACCGACACACCAAAGCCGCTAGACCACATCACAACGCCAAAGTTCTCAGTGGATCTTTTTCAAATTTGGACACCGTATTCAGCTACACCCCGGACACAACCTCATCGACTGAGATATTTCAACACGTGCTCTCAGCGCGCAGCGCTGAACCGATTTTGGTTTTTCTGTTCATTTCACCATTCCCAGTAACTCTTCCTTATCTTCTCCAGTGTTTTGCGTTTATCTCCCTTCCTTCGTGTGGCTTCAATCCATATTCCCGTTACTACGTTACTATTTTTAGAATGTCACTGCGCTGTCCAGAACGCTTCCCTTGCACCCGTAAGTTGTTCTTACTGTCAAAGTGAAAAGGTCGAATCAATTTATAGCCACGCGAAAAATACACTGTCACCTATCTCTATATATTTATAGATATATACATATATATATACGACTTCTCTGTGTGTGTGTGTGTGTGTTTGTGTGTGTGTGGGCAACACCTGTGGATTGTAGAGTTCTGTTTGTGATGTGGTCTGGCGGCATTGGTGTGTGTCTATATATGTTCAGGCCTTCCTTTGAGAAGCCATAACAGTTATTCTCAATCCCGTTTGAGTGGACTTCGGCTTCACATATGATTGTGGTGTTTCGGCACTCGGTTACATTTGGCTTCGTCGACAGCGATGGGACTCGACATGAGATATTTCAACACGTGCTCTCAGCGTGCAGCGCTGAACCGATTTTGGTTTTTCTCTTTATCTTCTCCAGTGTTTTCAGCGTTTATCTCCCTTCCTTCGTGTGGCGTCACTCCATATTCCCGTTACTACGTTACTATTTTTAGAATGTCACTGCGCTGTCCAGAACGCTTCCCTTGCACCCGGAAGTTGTTCTTACTGTCAAAGTGAAAAGGTCGAATCAATTTATAGCCACGCGAAAAATACACTGTCACCTATCTCTATATATTTATAGATATAGATATACATATATATATACGGCTTCTCTGTGTGTGTGTGTGTTTGTGTGTGTGTGTGGGCAACACATGTGGATTGTAGAATTCTGTTTGTGATGTGGTCTGGCGGCATTGGTGTGTAACTGAATAATCAGGCCTTCCTTCCAGAAGCCATAACAGTTATTCTCAATCCCGTTTGAGTGGACTTCGGCTTCAAATATGATTGTGGTGTTTCGGCACTCGGTTACATTTGGCCACGCTGTCTGTCTCTGTCTCGCGATTCACCCCGGCGAAGCCGGGTATTCCTCTAGTATATATATATATATGAATATTTTTTCAAGTCCTTTACATATTTGATATCAAAGGTTCAGTCCTCCTTGTGCAAGTCATCAAGTACAACACTACAGATTTTTACATATGATGAGAGCATCCTTCCACTTAGACATACACCAAAAATCAACAGCCCGGCTTTCCTGTGCAGTGTGACATATTTTTTGTTGAATTAATTTTACAAGTGACACCTTCATCAATCAGCAAAATTAATTCAACAAAAAATTGCTACTTAGCACAGGAATCAGCCAGAAGGTTGATTTTTTTTGTATTTTGTTCAAGTGAATGGTTGCTAGCATCACTTGTAAACTCCTGAGCAGATCTGAGGTGGTTTCCATAATTGCTTGCACGAGAAAGAATGTATCTTTAACAGATATGTTTTTGCCAATAAATTAAAGGCACAGTAAGCCTCCCGTAAACCATCACAGAGCTCCCCGAGCGTCTAAATACAGTACAAGCATACTTCCATTTGAACGCTCACCGAACGGGAACATCCTGGCTGCTTTCTGTCGAGCGTGAGACATTTTCAAAGAATTTATTTTCGTAGACTTGTTCCGTTAACAACAACGGCGCCTCGTTTTTGCGCTAGACCTAACTTTTAAAATCTAAATAATAAATTGACAGCTTGTTACACAAACATTCTTTAATCATAAAAGAATTCGTTTTTCATCAAGACAAGATCAGAACAATTCGAAGTTGTGAAAGTTTAAAAAAAGAAAAGCCCGGAAGCAGGGTCACGCAAGGGTCGTAGCAGACGACGGCCGGTTTATCAGTGCAAATCGCCGTTCCTCTCAACAGTCAAAAGCCATCGCTAGAGTTCTTGTGAACCACAGCCGTTGTTTCGTGCATAAAAAAAACGTGCTATTGTAGATAAGCTCACGTCGAGTCGCATTCAAATGACTAACTATGACGACTGCATTGTGAAAAGGGAAAACTGGATCACACGGGTTCACGATGGCTCAGGGGTAAGATAAACCACGCAAAAATAAATTCTTTGAAAATTGTTCGCTCTTTACGGAGGGCACCTAGGATGTTCTCAATTGGTGAGTGTTTAAATGAAATGGTGTTTGTACTGTGTGTAAAAGCCTGACCGTATCTGTGATGGTTTACGGGAGGCTTACTCTGCCTTTAACCGCGAAAAAGCAAAGTAACAAAAATATGGCACTAGAACAGAGATGACTATCTTGGTGCAACAACTTGATATAAACAACAAAAATGTCCAAAAGCAGATAACATTAAACATTATGTGAATCTTTCGATAACTGTTGGGTATTACCTTCCCACACACAAAGTTGCACTCACACCCAGATGAATACATTGTACAACATTTCAAAGCAGTGTTCAGCATTTTCATCTCAAAATCTGTACCCTTAACACAAAAAGGCAAGAATAAAGCAGTTATCCGTCAAAACCTGAAAAATGTATGTCTTAAAAATGATATACTCTTAAAACAGCGGCAAATTTACTCGTACTGTAAAATGAAAAGAAAGTCTGAGAAAACGGGGCCTTAATTACTGTGGAGGGAGTCTTAAAATGGAGGGTCCTAAACGTTTTTGGACAGTCTGTCGGAAGGGAAAGCCCTTTTGAAATTCAGATTAAACCATTTTTAAAGTGAACACAGATGTGTAATATGAAATAAAATGTTAACTTTTGTATAAAATCATGAAGGTTTCACACCCCTCCCACCCACCCCCCAAAAGACAAAACTATCACACAGCTGTTAAGCTTTAAGAAGACATTTTTAAAAAAGCAACACCCAAGTGCTGTGCTTCCGATTCGACCTCAGGTCTTTTTAACAGCCGTTTAGGTTCAGATCTCCTGAGATGCTATACCGGCGACAAAGACAAATGCTTTCAAGGACCAGGGAAGTGGTTAGGATTTCTTTTCTTCAGCAAATTTGCCGAAATGACCATAACTGTTTTTCAGAAGTATTCGATGGTCCTTGGCACCACCTTTCCACAACAGTAGATAAGTTGACAATTCTGCCAAAAAGACGGCAAAGTTTTCAACGATTTGAGATGAGATTTTGGCGTTTCGCTGACTGCCGAAGACAACCGACATCCTTGCAGAACAGAAGTATGTTGGTCTCCAAACTAGGACTACTATGTGGCAAGAAAAGAACACCAAAGAATGAAGATTATCCAACATGACTTTACCACATGACTTACTTACTTACTGCCTTTCACGCCTGTTTGAGACTGTTTAAAAAAATAATTCAGCAGTAAATATTCATAATATCAATTAAGAAGTTTTTGGCTGCAGCTTACACATGGGATTTTTTTGGCAGAGAGACTAGACGAGAGTGAAAAGTCCATCGGAAATCCTTCAGGGCAGAAATTGTAACTTCTAAATCATTTCAACTGGTCATAAACCACCACCTTTGCGGAAGCTCTAGCAACAAATCAACAAAACAAGTACATGTAGCACAACCAAGGAATACATTGTATTCCTATATTCATACCGCGAACCACATCATAACGTCTATGATTTCATGGTCGGTTCCTAGGAGGTAAATGTAGTCTATTTCACTTAAGAATTCTACCGATTCAGACTAGAGATTGGAAGCATACACGCATCTTTATTCTCTCTCTCTCTCTCTTATAAACACTCATTGACACACATCCACAGACACGCAGGCACACACACAGACACAGACACAGACACCTAAACACACACACACACACACACACACACACACTCACACACAGGGTCAAGTGGTTTGCCTTGAGTCTATACATGACAGCTCGCAGACACAAACAAAAACAACAAAATATTCACCCCTCCCTCAACCCTACCCTATTTCCAGAACGTTTTGTTAGTCACTCCTGTTTGAAATGCTAACCATTCTCCTGCAAGTTCAGCATCCTGCTTCGTCAAGGGGGGAATGCATTCCTTGAACTTTCTATGCTTGAAGGACAGGTCACACTTGCGTTAAGCATTATGAATCACTTATGCAGTGCCTTGCACGTGAGATTACGTTATAATCATGAATCACACCTGTTCTATTTCATACATTCGACTCATAAGCCAGTCCCCATCTAACCAATCAGAGGAGGCGAGACAGTGACATCCATCACTATTGCCAGTGATTTGTTAGAATTCAAACATCTATTTGGTTTTCTTCTTCGCAATTGCAATTTCGCTAACTTTTGCTAACTTATTGACCATGAAGCACTCTGGAACACATCATTTGAGTGTTGAGCATTGCTTTGTCAATGGCGGAATGCATTCCTTGAACGAACTCTCGATGCTTAACTGTTCTCCTGTTGTCAATGATGGAATGCATTCCTTGAACGAACTCTCGATGCTTAACTGTTCTCCTGTTGTCAATGGCAGAATGCATTCCTTGAACAAACTCTCGATGCTTAACTGTTCTCCTGTTGTCAATGGCAGAATGCATTCCTTGAACAAACTCTCGATGCTTAACTGTTCTCCTGTTGTCAATGGCAGAATGCATTCCTTGAACAAACTCTCGATGCTTAACTGTTCTCCTGCAAGTTGAGGACCTGCTTCATCAATGGCGGAATGTATTCCTTGAACTCTCTCATGATGCCGAGGCTCTTCTCGGCTACTTCACGGATGTCAACCGTCTTGTCCAGGACAGCTCGCAGGTAGCGCTCCGTGTACAAAAAGGAGTATTCGGACTCCAGGTAGTGCTTCAGCAGGATGATGTACTTATCCCGGAACGTTCCGATCAGCTGGCGGTCCACCAGGTTGATCTCCCTGGGGTCGAAGAGGATGAGGCAGTGCATGAGAACGAAGAGCGTGACATCGTTCTTCAGGATCATCTTGGTGGACCTGCAGAAGGCAGCCATCTCCTGCATGACGTCCTCGTGGCCGAAGATGATGGACGCAGTGCGCACGTCGCACTCACCGAACCGTGTCAGCCAGGTGTTGCGCTCCACCACGTAGAGAGCTGTCCAGCGTAGGATGACGCTCCGCATGCCTGATGCCTGCAATGAAGAGCTTTTGTTAGCGGTTAGCACTTCAGTTAATTAGTGATACATAAAAAGAATACATTGCATTTATTGACATATTGTGTCTTCTGTGTTTTTGATTATGTTGATGGTGTTCTGTCAATGCCACATTTTCTGGTTTCCATGCCATGTAAGATGTGCAAATTCAGAGTCTAACTATGCAACTGTTTGAGGATGAAAGTTGCTTGTTCATTTCAATGCTTGTTATTCTCTCAAGTGGTTCGCCAAACTTCTCACTTTCTCTATGGCACGTGTTGCATACATTTAGAGCGCTTACTTCCCTTTGTTTGTCAGATCTAGCAACTGTTCTTAACCCCTTCACTGCCACAGTATAACAGCATTTTGGTATTGCTGTTGTTTGTAAAGATTTTAGTCAAGCAGTATGTAAGAAATGTTAAGTCCTTTGTACTGGAAACTTGCATTCTCCCAGTAAGGTAATATATTGTACTACGTTGCAAGCCCCTGGAGCAATTTTTTGATTAGTGCTTTTGTGAAGAAGAAACAATTAACAAGTGGCTCTATCCCATCTTCCCCCCCCCCCCCCCCCCCCCCCCCCTTTCCCTGTCGCGATATAACCTTCGTGGTTGAAAACGACGTTAAACACCAAATAAAGAAAGAAAGAAAGAAAGGTATTGCTGTGCGCCAGGGCAAATTTCGCTTTCTTCGGTAGGTTCACTAATCTGTTCACTGCTCAATCATTTATTGAGATATCTCTTAGATCTTTGGCATGTGGTTTGCTTACACCCTTGGCTATTATGTGATAACATGATCATTGGACTTTGTTTGTGATTGTTATAGTAAAAATCGATATAATGACCATTTTTGTCAAAAATTACACACACACACTGCAGCACGTAAGACCGCAGAAAACACAGCTAAAACTGGTGTCAAACATCAGGTACTCACATTACAGCCCATAACAGTATTCTTCTGTGTGGTAATCCATAAATCACTTCTTGTAGAGCTTCCAGAACACTGTATCATTTGAAAACAGGTCTACGAGTTGATGTCCGACTTTCGGCCGCCATTTTGAATCTTATAGATCGGAAAAAAACTTCTAAAAATGTTTTTACCACGTGGTACTAACTCATCTGAACGGTCAAAGGGAAAGAACTGTGTTTAAACCCCTACAAGAAGTTGGACAGTGGTTACCTCCCATTTAGTTTTCACAAATGTCCTGAAAAGTGCTGATGTAAATGCCACGTACCTAGTACGTGTATGGGCGTATGACAAACCAAACATGACAACTACCTAGTACGTGCTGGGCAGTGAAGGGGTTAATAAGTTAATTCTTCGCTGCAGGCCAGGAAAACATAAAACTAAGTTAAAAAAAATTAATATTGATCATGTATGTGGAATCCACAGCATCAGTAAATGACCTTTATCTCAAAAAATAAAAAATATTTATCAAATTTTAATCTCAAAATGTCAGCCTGCAGACTGACCTGCAGCACAGCAATCTTGTCGTCCTCCCTCAGCAGATGGAAGTCGCCGAGGCGCTGGACAAAGTTGATGAGCTGCTTGGTGTTCTTCTCCGAGGACTCAAAGATGCTCTCCAAGGACTTGATGGAACGGTGTTCGCCGGTCTGTTCCAGCAGCAGGCCTCCCTCACACGGCACTCGTTCCGGAAGGGTCATTATGGTGTCCTGGTATGCACTGGACAGCTGGGTCAACAGGGTCTTCTCCTCCTCGGAGAGGCGCCAGTACATGTGGGGGTCGGAGGGAAGGATGTCGCGAGGGACGTGCTGAAAGTCAGCCTCGGTCTTCTTGTTGACGGAGGTGGCCTTTCTAGGAGTGCTGGTGGGAGTTGGGTGTTGGTGTGGTTGTGGTTTCGGTTGTTGATGTGGTGGCGGTGGTGTTGACTGTGGCTTCTGGATGTGAACGCGGTTAAAGAACTGTGAAGGAGAGGAGATCCTCGGTTTGTGCCCTGCAAGAAGCAAGACAATGCGAAAGTGAAATACTAGTTTGTGGAACCAACATGAACAACTACAGTCTTACCTGTCCCGGCTACCACCTTCCGATAACAACCACCTGCCCATAACGACCATCCATAAGGATCCCGACGACTAGCGGCCACCTGTCTTTGAAGACAACTTCCGGTCGGTCCCTTGGGTGATCGTTATAAATAGGTTGGACTGTTTTAGTATTTAAAGCTTTTAAAACAGTGTTTATAGCAGAATTTAAAACTGTGGGTCGATTTTAAACCCTGTCCCAAAATAGAGGGTCATTTGTGGAAATCCGAAAGTTAAAAATGTGCTTAAATCTGGAGCAAGTAAAAACTGCATCACACTGACCCTTAGATTTGAATTCTTTGTACAGTAACAACATTAAAATGTACGCTTACTAAATCCGTTTTGTGCATGGGTAAGGAACGCTGGGAAAATTCATTTCAGACGATTAGAAAATTAAGTTCAATTGCGGGGCATGAAAAAACCCACCAGAGATACAACAACAGACCACACACACACACACTAGGCACACCAGTACACACACAAACAAACACACACTCACACGCACACACGCACGCACGCACGCACGCACACACGCATGCACGCACACACACACACACAGAAAGCATCTTCCTCACCTGCGCTAGGCACATTAAGCACAGGCTGAGATGCAGTCACGGAGACGGCAGCAGGCGACGTCAATACGTAATGGAGTGTTGTCATTCCACTTCTGCTAGACCCCGCCGCCCCTGGTTGCTGGGGATGTTGTTGTCGATGCAGCGGCTGTTGCCGGTGATCGTGATCGTCAGCCTCCATCTCACTTAACACTCGACCGAAGTTTGTGGAGCTGGGGGGAGAAGAGACAGCAGGGCTAGTGTTCCTGCTTGAGAAATGCTCAGTTGCCAGGCCAACCGCTGTAAACGCCTCACCCGATGAGCCTACCTGTGTCAAGCAGATCTTTTCTTTCAATCTTAATGTTAAAGTTGCTTCGGGTGTTAGCCATTATACTGAGTAGTTTTCTAAAAAAAAATGTATTTATCATCGGCACAGTAGGATCCAATACAACTGCTTGAGGGTGCTTTAAGTTGAGACAATGAATATTCAACCTTATAATAATCTCCCCAAACCAAAGACAGACAGAGTAGTTCTCAACCATTTTGAATTTATTATTGGCACAGAAGGCCCTTAAGCCTGTCCCTAATTGGACGAAGTAGACTACAAGTAGCTCACTTCGCGAAGCTACCGGAACTAGAGCTTCGACGAAGTCCAAGGTAAGGCACTATGGCGGAGAAGAGTTATCTTTTCCTGTCTTGGCGTCTCAAATCTTATTAGCCAGAAAGCGCATGCGCGCAGTCTCGACCAGCGCGTGGTGTGCCTCTTTCTGAGTACTTTACGTCACAAATTGTACTTTACGTACTTGATGATGACGTAAGTTAATTGAAACACACAGTTATGTGTTCTATTTTGTTTACTGAGCACGGCCGGGACCAGTCGGCGTGAGCGCTGGGATTTCGAGTTTCATTCAACAGGTCAATGCATCGCAGTATGAAATAATACAGGTAGGAGGTTAGTTCTTGTACTTCGGGTCAACCAAAGTCGATAAATTCATTCTTCACTACAGTATTGAGTCTGATTTCGTCGTCCATCTTGAATCAATAAGCACTCTTCTTACAAAAAAAACAACTTCATTGCGAGCTACGGCGAAGCTTCGCATGTCAAAACTTGCGAAGCGATGTAGTGGACGAAGTACTTCGCCGTAGCTGCGAGTTTATGGTATAAAGACTTCGCGAAGCTTCGTGTAGTCGACTACGGGCTCAATTAAGGACGGGCTTTACACAGATGCTTGTGTGTGCTTTCAGTAGAGGAAAAGAGGCTCAGCAGTTACTAATATTCAACCTTCTAACAATCTATGCAGACCAAAGACAGTCAGAGAAGTTTTCAAACACAGGTGCTTGTGGGTGTCAAGTTGTTTAATTTATCATTTTCCTTATTATTGTATGTGTGTTTGTGTATGCGTGCATGTGTGTTTGTGTGTGTGTGTGCGCATAAATGCGTGCGTGTGTGTGTGTGTGTGTGTAAACAATTATTGCACCTCTGCATATGATCTATGGCAGAAGCAGCATCAAATACCTGGGAGTCGTCACAGCTTTCTGGGTCTTTGCCCTTACGCTTGGCTCGGTTCTCTGAAACCTTGTCCATCCTCGCTTTTCGCTCACCATCATCTGTTGCAGAAAAACCTACATACATGTTATCATTACTTGTAGTTCTCTCTCTGTCAATGGCAGTCTTCAAAACTCACAACAACAACTTTTGTGTTTGAGTTGTGAGAACTAACTAAAGAAAGCAATTCTGTGACTCAGCCTTTTATGCATTTTTCTTTGTTTTAATTTTCATTTTATCCTATTTGTACTCACATTTTCTGATTAATATTTCACCACTGAACATTTTTTAATTCAATAGTAATGCTTGCCTAATATTTCTGTTAAGTTTGGTAAAAATCCTTCATCAAACCAAGGAGAAATAAAAAATTAAAAAAATTAAAAATGGGGCCAACTGTTAAAACAAGAAGGGCAAAGCCCATACGACTCACATGCTTGACCGTGACCTTTACATGACCTTGACCTTCAGCTAAACCTAGCAATGACATCATACACTAAGAACTGCTTTATACATTTTTCCTACCAAAATACATGTGACCTTGACCCAAGGTCAAGGTCATACAAGGTCATGCAACACAAAGCTGTTAATTCAAGACATAGGAAGTACAATGGTGCTTATTGGCTCTTTCTACCATGAGATATGGTCACTTTTAGTGGTTCACTACCTTATTTTGGTCACATTTCATAAGGGTCAAAGTGACCTTGACCTTGATCATATGTGACCAAATGTGTCTCATGATGAAAGCATAACATGTGCCCCACATAATTTTTAAGTTTGAAACAGTTATCTTCCATAGTTCAGGGTCAAGGTCACTTCAAAATATGTATACAATCCAACTTTGAAGAGCTCCTGTGACCTTGACCTTGAAGCAAGGTAAACCAAACTGGTATCAAAAGATGGGGCTTACTTTGCCCTATATACCATATATAGGTGAGGTATTAAATCTCAAAAACTTCAGAGAAAATGGGAAAAATGGGAAAAATAGCTGTTTTTTAGACAACATTTATGGCCCCTGCGACCTTGACCTTGAAGCAAGGTCAAGATGCTATGTATGTTTCTTGAGGCATTGTCATCATACACCATCTTGCCAAATTTGGTACTGATAGACTGAATAGTGTCCAAGAAATATCCAACGTTAAAGTTTTCCGGACGGACGGACGCCGGGCCGGCCGGCCGGACGGACGGACGAACGAACGACTCTGGTGAGTACATAGACTCACTTTTGCTTCGCATGTGAGTCAAAAAGCAGAAGTACTGACCATTGATTTGTTTTCTCTAAACATCCTGCATATCAAAATCCAACATGTATAAACTAATAACAATATACACTCACACACACACACACACACATGCAACGACTTCAAAGCTAAAGATAAATATCATTTCTATCTCAGATGTAACAAAGACTATTACATTGTAGCACACTAAACAGTTTATTACCTAGGATGAGGTCAGCTTTCATTCCAACAGTGAAGCACTTTTGCAGGCGGCAAGCTGGACAGAAGCGGCGTGTTTGCACATTAACCGGGCACTCTCCTTTGAACAGGCACATTATCCTCTGAGTCTGAAGCAGACAAATATTAACTGCTCATGTCACGCTTACTGCTGTAAAAAATTAAAATAGTGTGAAACATACACCAATGATCAGCATGCACACCTTTGGGTGTACATGCATGCATTCTTTTACATTTCATTGGTACATCCTGCACTGGAGTGAATCCGTTACCATACATTTCACAAAAGTACTGACACACAAGAGCAACCATATTAATTCAAATGTGATGTAAATTGTAAATGCCTGCAATTTGTTTTACATGTAATTATCACATGCATTCACACACACTCTCTCCCTCTCTCATACACACCTCTCTCTCGATCACACACACACACACACACACACACACACACACACACACACACACAATGATGACTCACGTCAGTTCTGAGAGCGTTCCTTCTGAAGAAAGCCTTGCAGGATTCACAAGTGATAGCATCAAAGTTGTGCGCTAAGGCTTTATCGCCACAGACGCGGCAAACTTTCTCGTCGTCTCGAGGCCTCTTCCTCTGTTTCTTCCGAGGCGGTCGTTCTTCGGATGTTTCCTCGCTTTCAATTCGTGGTAAGGGTAGAGCGCCAGTTGCCTTGGTCAAATCTGTAACCATGGCGAGAGCAACGGCTTCCCTGTCAGCAGACCTTTCAGGGTCGAAGTCTGGGTCGGTCTTTGTGATGGAAATGGTCGCTGTTGGTCGGTCGGCTGATGATTCAGCCATGGTTGGAGAGAGGTCAAGTGGTGTGGAGTCTGGTGACACAGGTGCTGGAGAAGAAAAAAAAGAGGAGAGAAATCAATGACAATTTAAAAGATAAGTGCAGATACAGTGCCACAGTGGTACCTCCCAAGAGAGGACACCTTCCATGAAAAGAAATCATCGGCTGCCCCTCTGTTTAAAATTTTGACCAAAAGTTACCTATCACAAAAGACCACTTGCAATGTCACTACACGGGTATTCTTGGTCCCAGGACTATCCTTTCATCGAAGGTGCCAAGTGAAGCCCTTCTGACGAAAGAACGCCTAGCACTAAGCAGTCAAATTCATCTTTCGTTGTCTACTGTACTGTTAACTCAACTAAATTTTAATGTTAAGCCCCTTCTGATAAGAGAACACCCCACTGTAAAGGACATTAATTTCACTTTGTCCATTGATCTGTTCACTCACAAAAAAATTTTTTAATGTGAATTCCCTTCAGATGAGAGGACATCTTGCAGTAAGGGACATCTTATTGTCCATTGGTGTGTTACCTCAACTTAAATGTACCCCCTTGCATGAAAGAACACCTACAATGTAGGGACATGTTTGACTGGTCACAAGGGTACCACTCATCAATGGTATGAACAATCCTTGCACATGACCGTTTCTTTCTTTCTTTCTGTATTTGGTGTTTAACGTCGTTTTCAACCACGAAGGTTATATCGCGACGGGGAAAGGGAGGAGATGGGATAGAGCCACTTGTCAATTGTTTCTTGTTCACAAAAGCACTAATCAAAAATTTGCTCCAGGGGCTTGCAACGTAGTACAATGTATGACCTTACTGGGAGAATGCAAGTTTCCAGTACAAAGGACTTAACATTTCTTACATACTGCTTGACTAAAATCTTTACAAAAATTGACTATATTCTATACAAGAAACACTTAACAAGGGTAAAAAGAGAAACAGAATCCGTTAGTCGCCTCTTACGACATGCTGGGGAGCATCGGGTAAATTCTTCCCCCTAACCCGCGGGGGGGTACACATGACCGAAGGGATGGGAATTTTGTTATCATCTACTGACTGGCCCTCTGTGTTCTGTTGTAATGAAGGTTCTACATGTAGAGAGAAGAACAAGTTCTTTCCGTTTTCAAAATAGAAGAAACAACATATTAAGACCTCCAATTTATGACTCCCTCCTGTTTAAGACCTTGTTTTCTCAGACGTTGTGTTCAAAACTTCTGTAAATGTACCCCCATTTTGAAGGTTTTCTCTTTGTAAGACCTGGTTTTCTCAGAACTTGTTTAGGTCTTGAAGGGGGTGGGGGAGGGGGGGTGTCTACTGTGGTTTGTTTTTCAATAGTGTCCAAGACTGGTTTGAACACAATTTGTTTTTGAAACCACTAATGATGTTGTGTGGTACAGGTACTTCCTTAACTACTAAAATCCTGAAGTCAACAATCCATCTAAAATTCCCAACATTTTCTCCCCCACTATACTTGTACTGCACTTCCTCATAGTTGTAATCCTTAGTTTACTGACATGTACATTACAGGGGCAGCCCAAAGTTGGCATCTACCTTCCTCTCCTCAGAATCTTTGTACATGCAGCCATGAATATCACAACTATGGTACAGTCAATGCAAGTGTAAGTAATTAAGAGTAAATTAAAACTGAAAAGCATATAAGAGAAATAATTCAAAAAACATCTATACCTCCAAATATAAAGAACAGTTCTTAAAAAAAAAAAAATTTAAAAGTGTACACATAGAAATGCACATGCCAATTTTAGTGTTTGCTTCACATATCAATGAAGATGACATCACCATCTTTATTTACGTAGTATACAGTACGTAAGTATAAACAACAATCACCTTTGTTCATTTCTTCGTCTTCAAATGCCACAGTGAACAACAACATACTTTTCAGTCCAACACTTAAGTCTTCCTGGAAAATTCCCTCCTATTTTTCAGCCGGTGGAACATTCAACACGAACTGAGTCGAGTCATAGAATAACACTAACAGGCTTCAGGTTGTGTACACGGTGTACTTCCTGGCTGTCTTTCCAGTGGATGTTAAAGTACAGCTGTTCCCAGTTCTCTCGGGCCTGTGCTCTATGTAACAGAACTGTGTACAATATTGACCTTACACTTGAATGTAGATGTGTGGGTGTCAAGGACAAAGCTTAGAATCTTATGCCTGACTGCCCACCCACTTTCCGCTTAAATGCACATGTTGCAAGGCTCATGTTTGGCGCAGGACAGAGTGTGCTGTCGGTTCACATTTATTTTACAAATGACAGAGTTGGTTACACGTGACTTTCTAAATATAAAGTCAGAACTCTCCTTGTCTTCTCTTTTTACTGAGTTCTGACTAGCTCTTTATACATATCTGTCAACAAGAAACACTACAAAGTATAAGTGGTTCTTGACAAATCTCCAGAACTTAAAATGCTTGTTCTTTTCCAGTACCAAGTTCTCTTATAGACCAAGTCAACTTTCTTTTTTTCACTCCTCTGCATGCTGTGGTGATTTTCTCTGTTGCTGCTATTTTGGTTCTTCTACTGCGTTTTGTGTGTGTAACTTTTTTCCTTTCACTCTTCTTTTCTATCACTTTTTTTTTCTTTGTTTCCGTTCTTTCTTCTGTCTCCTTCCTCTTTCCTTATCTTCTCAGGCGCAACCGATCACTTTTACCACGTATCCATATGAACCGTTCCACAAACGAATCACCAGAACAAAAAAATTCACAACAGAACGTGGAACCCACTCCAGTGTGTTATGAAAGCACCAACACAAATGCCCACGATTTGTCGAACCAGGCAAGCCGTAGGGTGCGTGTTCGATTGGAGTCAAGCGAAATGCGAGTATGTGTTCTAAATTAGTACATCTGGACCTCATTATGGGTGCACGCGTTCTCAGTTGGTGAACGGTCGGGGTACACCCGTTCAGTGATAAAGTGGTTTCAGTGAGACCGTAGTGTCGATTGAAGCGACGGCCGCGGCTTGGTCATGTATACGCTCTAAACTTAGTTTACATCAGCCTATGTTGCTCTAAATAAGGAAATGGTTGTCTGTACTTTTGTTATCGGCGTACAACATAGAGGTTGCATTCTCTTACGAGCTGTTGCCCACTGTCACTATAAGGTTTCTCACAGTGAGATGTACTTGATTATAAAACTCGTCTGAGATAGCGTGGAGTGCATGGGTGGCGGTGGAGTCTCTTTTCAAGCATATCGATTGGTTCACACAGACACACAGACACACACGCACGCAGATATAACCGCGGAACAGCCAATCACATTCAGATGTGAGAGGTGCCAGAATGTCTGCGCACTTCACGCGGCCGATCGATAAAATTCAGCGGACATAAAGATGCAATTTTAAGGTGCAAGCGTACGCAAAGCACTATCTCCATCCAGTCAAAAGCAAAATGTTTCGAGAGCCTGCACAGACGTCAAAATACCAAGAATGGTTGATTAGACGATGCGCACGATTTACGTGCGTGTTTGCACCGAGTGTGTAATAAGGTCAGGAGTCCCTGAACGAAAGGGAGTCCAAAGACCAACTTGTACAAAAGTACACAGGCAGTCGATAACAGGGCGGGGACGTAGCCCAGTTGGTAGCGCGCTGGCTGGCAAGTTGTAGCCAGTTGGTCGCTATCAGCGTGGGTTCGATCCCCACGTCAGTTCGGCGAGAGATTTATTTCTCGGAGTCAACTTGACTTTGTGCAGACTCTCTTCGGTGTCCGAACACCTCCGTGTGCACACATGCGCACGAAAAAGATCCCACGTTCACAGCGAAAGTCTCAGGGCTTGGAAAACACGAAGACACGCATGCATCATCTCTCGTCTCTGATTATCATGATCGTATTTTTGATACTTAGACGAGACAAACCCAATACTGGTGTGTCGAAGAAGACAGCCACAGCGGGCTTGTTCGAATCAAAGTATCACACCATACTCTTCAGCGTATTACCAATACCTGTCCCAATATAGACCAGTTGGTCTAAGAGGACGTTAAACCCTAATAGTCAGTCAGTCCATAACAGCAACTTTTTGTTTTGCCCCTGAAGACAAGCGCTTGGAGTTCTATGTATCATGTTTAATCATGATTATGAGGTCAATTTTTTTAAATTTATTATTTATTCGTGCCTTTGTGTAACGAAGCAAGATCACAACCTAGGGTAAATGAAGAAGTAAATCATCTAAAGCTGCATTGTTACCGACAAGCAGTGAAAGCGCCTGTTGCTTCACAAAAGAGACATACTTGTAAACAAAAACACTTCCCTCGTGCTAGGAATTAAGGCGAAGTCAGGCTGAGTAAACTCTTACAACATCCAAAAACAAAAGAACAACATGGGACGGGAAGCACGGTATATTTGGTTGGCGCATGGAGAATACATTGTGTATACCCCCTGCACCAAATGTCAGTATTAACTCTTCACTTTGAACAGACACTCAACAGTTGCTACACTGCAAAGTTTTCCCAAAACCAGCAATCTTCATATGGAATAAATATGAGCAACATCCACTTTCCAGATACGTTTCAGTGGTCTTACAAACTGAAAGTTTTAGCAATAACCGTTTTTGCATCAAGATACATGTAAATGCTCTAACAACGCTGCCTAAATGGCGGGGTAAAAAACGGTCATACACGTAAAATTCCACTCGTGCAAAAAACACGAGTGTACGTGGGAGTTTCAGCCCACGAACGAAGAAGAAGAAGAAGAAGCTCTAACAACCTGACATTTTCAGTAATACTCTACCAAGATACACAGTACAGTGTCATGTAACTGTATACCAACCTGAAAGTATCAGCAATAAACATCACAAGCAAAAGGTTGTCATTGAGAGATGCTCTAGCTCTTTCAGCCAATACTCTGCTGAATCTGAATGTGAATACAGCTGTAGTACATTCATGAAGTCTTTTTTTTTTGGCGGGGTTTGTTTTAGGAGGGGTCTTTATGGTAGGTTCCACTGTAATACATTTTTTTTAGTCTAAAAAGACTTCATGAACAACAGGGAGTGTAAACGGACTACTGTCTTTTTTTTTTTTTACATACACAGGCCACTGGTGTTTAGGCGCAATTCTTCAATATGGAGTTTGCTGAATATGGATGTGCATCAAGCGCCTATAGGTCTGTATTAGGGACAAGAGAAAAGTTATCTGTAGTTTCAGAGGTCCAAGGTCAAACATTTTGATGCTGAGAAGTTTAAAAACCTAGTCTGATTATATCTCCACTGCCCTCATTTTTTTGTATAACCACGCAGTGTAACACTAACCTAAAAATCCTTGCTTCTCACTTTTGGGAGAATACATAGAACATCCATACAGAATATTTATGGGGGGGGAGATAATGTATAGGAGAATTTTTTTTTTTTTTTTAATATTCAAACTCGTATTGTTACATAGGCCTACTTTTCAAATCAGACAGAACGAAAGAAGGATTCTGAAAAGGAGGACTCTGCGGAAATGTCATGCTTACTGGGTCAACATCCCGAAGGTGAAAAGCTACACACACTCCATCACATACTGAGGGAGAAAATTATATGCTTCTCAGTGCAGGGATCTACCCTGAGCTACACTCAGTGTATATTACCCGTACTGTATCAGTGCAATGCATTTATTCGTATTGTAATTGTGCATGTTATATTCAGTGCAAGCTGCACTTGCATGGATCACATGATCTTTATTTGTAACAGTTCTTGTGCAACAAAAACCGTCATTTTGCACAGCAGTAGAATTATATCCTTGGTGCAACACACTTAGCTATCTATGACCAATTTTCTGTCCTGCAAGTGTAAATAGATTTCAAAACTAGCGAACAGCCTATTATTGATGGCCGCAGGAGCGGTCATCTGTTGGAATGCATTCGGAGAGGTGACATGTCTCGTTTTGTTACCGTTCTCACGAGATCAGTTACAGGTGTGTTCCCTCTCTCTCTCTCTCTCTCTCTCTCTCTCTCTCTCTCTCTCTCTCTCTCTCTCTCTCTCTCTCTCTTTCTCTCAGTATGTATGTCTTTGTCTCCCTCTGAGTCTCTCCGCTTCTGTCTTTCTATGTCTGTCTGTGTGTGTGTGTCTCTCTCTCTCTCTCTCTCTCTCTCTCTCTCTCTCTCTCTCTCTCTCTCTCTCTCCGAGTCTCTCTCTCTCTCATCCGACTCCTGGCACACAGGTCAAAGCAGAGGTTAACTTGAGTGCACGTGTACCTAGCAGGAGGGGGGTGATTCGGGTCAGAAGTGGGGTAAAGCACTTTGGTCTTCAGTCTTTGGGTTATAGCTTTCAGTGGAGAAGATGCCAACATGAAATTGCACTATGCTCTACTATTTATTGTCCTTGTCTATCGGACACGAAGAAGGGAAGCAACAGTGGAGACAGCTGGAAGATCTCTGGATATAATTGAAGAGGAGTAGTCTTCCTTTTAGAAAATGTGTACTCTGCCTTGCAGATTACAAATTTGTGCTGTCGGGGCTGGGTAAAGGGAGTGGAGGGTAAGGGGGTGGGGGGAGGGTAAGCGAGGGGTAAGAGAGACGAAAGAGAAAACTGAACAGGGAAAAGTCACTGCCTGAAGCATTCAATAAAGTCACACACACAAAAAAGAAATTACCACATAATTATGCAGGTTTTCAATTCATATTTTTGCAAAGTATCTGCACAAGCATGTGTGTCTCTGTGAGTATGTTCGTGGCTGCTTTTATGGGGTGCCTGTATCCTCAGGAATTTGAGGATTTCTTTTATCTCTCTTTTTCTGACACCATAGATTTAACGTCATTTTTACAGGAGAGTTTTTTTTCCTTTCAGTTATAAGTTGTAGTAGTTTGACCTTATTGTTTTAGGACAAGTAGAGCTCGTTCACCAGTAGCAAAGACTCACTCAGTCCGTCAGTGTGCCTGAGTGTGTTTGATGGGGGGGCTCTCCCGTGACCGGCCACCTGCAATGTACGGACAGGTTTGCACTGGCCCAAGGGTGTCCGTTCATGAGAGGGACTGCTGTAACAGCAAAACTAGTGTGAAACATAAGTAATCAATTTATCCACTTGACTATATTCACAACAGGGACCTATTACTCTTCTTTGCATGTTTATATGCCTACAGATTTTCAAATACTCTGCAACACATGTAACCCAGGGGCGGGGATGTAGCTCAGTCGGTAGTGCGCTGGATTTGTATCCAGTTGGCCGCTGTCAGCGTGAGTTCGTCCCCACGTTCGGCGAGAGATTTATTTCTCAGAGTCAACTCTCCTCGGTGTCCGAACACCCCCGTGTGTACACGCAAGCACAAGACCAAGTGCGCACGGAAAAGATCCTGTAATCCATGTCAGAGTTCGGTGGGTTATAGAAACACGAAAATACCCAGCATGCTTCCTCCGAAAGCGGCGTATGGCTGCCTAAATGGCGGGGTAAAAACGGTCATACACGTAAAAGCCGTGGGAGTTTCAGCCCATGAACGAACAAACAAACAAACAAACATGTAACCCGTACAATACCGCTTCTTTTATGAAAACATTGCTTCGGCCATGTTGATTTTAATCAACCAATTTTCTTGTTGACTAGCTTTGTCCAGTTGCTATGTGAAAACAGCTGCACCTGTTGAGATCACATGTAATCTTGTACTTGTTACACATTAGCTATCTGTGACCTGTTTCCAATAACCCTAGGCTGCACCAGAACAAATCTGTACTTACAGCTTGTTGTTTGGTACAATTTTATTTTAAATTTATTTATTTTTGATTTAATTTATCTATCAGTTTTTGTGTAAATCAAACATACTCTCTGCAGGATTTTCTGACAGGCCAGTAACTCAGCAAAATGAAACCACCGGGACAAAAAGCTACCCGCCCTGCCACAAAAGACCAACCTTTTTTTTCTCTTTTTTTTTTGCCCGGGTGTCTGTTTTTACATTTAGTCAAGTTTTGACTAAATGTTTTAACATAGAGGGGGAATCGAGACGAGGGTCATGGTGTATGTGTGTGTGTGTGTGTGTGTGTGTGTGTGTGTGTGTCTGTCTGTCTGTCTGTGCGTGTGTGTGTAGAGCGATTCAGAGTAAACTACTGGACCGATCTTTATGAAATTTGACATGAGAGTTCCTGGGTATGATATCCCCAGATGGTTTTTTTCATTTTTGGAATAAATGTCTTTGATGACGTCATATCCGGCTTTTTCTAAAAGTTGAGGCGGCACTGTCACACCCTCATTTTTCAATCAAATTGATTGACATTTTGGCCAAGCAATCTTTGACGAAGGCCGGACTTTGGTATTGCATTTCAGCGTGGAGGCTTAAAAATTAATCAATGACTTTGGTAATTAAAAAAAATCTAAAAATTGTAATTAAAATTGGTTTTTTTATAAAATGATCCAAAATTACGTTCATCTTATTCTTCATCATTTTCTGATTCCAAAAACATAAATATGTTATATTCGGATTAAAAACAAGCTCTGAAAATTAGAAATATAAAAATTATGATTAAAATAAAATTTCCGAAATCGATTTAAAAACAATTTCATCTTATTCTTTGTCGGTTCCTGATTCCAAAAACATATAGATATGATATGTTTTGATTAAAACCACGCTCAGAAAGTTAAAACGAAGAGAAGTACAGAAAAGCGTGCTATGCAGCACAGCGCAGCCACTACCGCGCTAAACAGGCTCGTTAATTTCACTGCCTTTTGCCTGAGCGGCGGACTACGGTCATTGTGAAAAAATGCAGTGTGTTCAGTTTTATTCTGTGAGTTCCACAGCTTGACTAAATGTAGTAATTTCGCCTTACGTGACTTGTTTGTTTATTTTTTCTCTTTATATTATCTGAGGCAATATGGTTGTTGCTTTAAATCAAACACAATCATGCAAATTGCATGTGGATATATACTCTGTACATAGGTGGAGAGAGGTGGAGAGAGAGAGAGAGAGAGAGAGGAGAGAGAGAGAGAGCAAGAGAGGTGGGGGGAGTTAAATCTAAAGGTACATGTCTAGAGACATCCTGCTTGCTGCCACACGAGCTGAGAAAAATATTCCCTCTTTATCTTCACTGCGCTGGCTGCAAAACCCCTCCGCGCGGAGGTGTTTCCATGTCATACTGCCCAATATAATCATCAGACCATGAGTGGGGTAAGGTCGTTAGACAAATCTAGGTTCTCCTTCAGGGCCGGACCCAGGGGGGGGTTCCAGGGGTTCCGGAACCCCACCCCTGGAAAAAGCATATGTACCTTGCTTTGAGTGGGTTTTTTTTTTTTTTACTAGTTTTAGCACCAAAACAATGCTGCTCTTAACCCTCAAAACAAGGCCCAGAATGCACCAGATTGCACAGATTTTAACCGTTTTTTCAAAAATTTTCCGGGGGTGCATGCCCCCGGACCCCCCTAGTTCAAAGCAGGCGCGCGCTTGTGGCTTCGCCACTTCGCTGATTTGCCCCCCCCCCCCCCAAAAAAAGAGGAACCCCCCCCCTTACAACTCATTTGGTCCGGCCCTGTCCTTTGTACCCTCTGTTGTCAATGGGGCTAGGTACTTAATCCCTTGCAATATGGGTGTCTTAATACTATAATTTGTATAAATATAATATGATCCTTTTTATTCGGTCAATATTGAGGCAAATGAATTTTTAAGGACCTGGGGTGAGGGGGTGACTGGGTCTCCTTGTGTAGGTGCGGCTGAACATGAGATGTGTGCAAAACATGTAACAATAATGCTGCACAGAATTTTATGAAAAGTAATGTATACATTCTTGCAGTTTGTGTGTGATTGTGTGTGTGTGTGTGTGTGTGTTCATTCAAACAAACACTACTAGAACTGTGTATGTATGTTTGTGTTTTGTTTGTTTGTGTGTGTTTGTAACTAAAACTGTGTACGAGTGCGTACATTCAAACAAACAGTGAAACACTTCACATTTCTGCTAAGGTTATGTTAGCAAAAAAAACCAAGTTTTCAACAATGTTGTGATTTTCATAAGGAACTGTCCTGGTTCATTTGTGTTAAAGACTTGGAACAAAGACATGCAATAGTCATTTTTATGTAAACCTGCAACAACATCAGATTTTATCCACACACAAAAATGATATCTCTCAATGACCTCAAAAGAATAGAAAACAAGCAAATGTTTGAAAAATACGCACATGAAACTTAACTTGTGTGAGCTTCGTTTTTCTTCCTTCAAGTTCAGGGTAACACTAACATTAAACATACTGTGTTTTCTCCCATCTGCTCCAATATGGTTTGAATATGTGTGACTGTGTGTGTGTATGTGCGTGTGTTTGGTGTGTTTTGCAATAGGTTAGTGTGTGACGGGTCCGCCTAAACTACGCGCCAGCACGCGCTAGCACGCGCTAGCACGCGCCAGCACGCGCCAGCTTGAACCATAGCACTTATATACTTTATTTTTATATTTCTAGTTAGTTCATCGTCCATTCTCACATAATACAAAATTTCAAACTTCAATGATAAAAAATACGGAAGTTATGACGAGTTTAAGGAGAGCTAATGCACTACTCTCAAATCCGACGATTGTCGGACATGGAGCCACGGCCTTTGGATAGCTCTCCTATAACGCGTCTTAGCTATCGTAAATTTTATCACTGAAGTTTGAAATTTTGTATAATGTAAGAACTGACGATGAACTAACTAGAAATATAAAAATCAAGTATATAAGTGCTAAGACGCGTTATAGGAGAGCTATCCTAAGGCCGTGGCTCCATGTCCGACAATGTCGGATACGGAGTCATTCGTTCCAACAGTCAGTCGGATGCGGAGCCAGTCATTCCTCTGTGTGCCACGGTGTGTGTGTGTGTGTGAACGCTACCCGTTTGGCTGCTTATTCTGATTCGCAGCTGACCCCCCTGGGGCCGTTCCCCTATCCACCACCTGGGGACCCGCTCGGTTGGGGATGGAAGCCCCGACTACACCCATGGACACGAGGTGCAAATGAGCATATCGCCATGTTCCGAGTTAAGCATATCAAAGTTAAAATTAAATGACATTCTGCACTTTGCAGCACAGAACAATGGACATGTTCATTACTTCACAGGGCAAAGAAACAACATACTTTTCAGCATGTATTTATTTGGACAAACTTGAAGTCTTGCGTCCTCACAGGATGAACAAGCCTTTTTAAGCCGAATGTTGTTGATATGCTACCGTTCTAGTAAAATTAATTTAAAAAAATGATTAAAAAATAAATTAAAATAAGTTGTAAAGCATGACAAAACAATCAAAAAGTGCAGGAACAGTTGTTTGTTTGTTAGCTAGCTTTACCTCCCTTTATCTTGGTGTAGATGTAAAGAAGAGTGACTTGGATACGATTTCGATGAGTTGCAGGTTAGAAATCCTCTTTGTGAGGACGGCACTTACATACAGTGCATCGTTCGATGAAGGGTTAAGAACGAGACGTACAAAGAAACCCACGAAGATAACACCGAAGACATACACACAGTCGGCACAGTAACTAGACCAGAAGAGAGAGAGGAGATGTGTGTGTGTTTGTGTGTGTGTGTGTGTGTGTGTGTGGGGGTGGGTGTGGGGTGTGGTTGGTGTTATTTGTGAGAGATGGTGAAAGATAAAAAGGACACAGGTACAGAGACAAGAGGGAGAAAACAAAGATTTTTTTTTTGGGGGGGGGGAGGAGGAGGGGGGGGGGGGGTGAGCGCACTTAATGTGCATTAGTAATGAGAATAATAGTGATAATGATAATAATATTAATAATAATAATAATAATAATAATAATAACAATAATAATAATGATAAAATAATAATAATAATTATGCTCAAAAACTTCAAACCCTTTCCGACGAAAAAAAACCCAACAACGCCCTTCTTTGACATAATGGCAAATACATGACTGACGTATCTTTCCATTGTTGCTGCTCAAATACTTCACTGAAAATAGTTGCCGACAGATCGCCACCGGCTTCGTGTTGTATAACTAATGCTGGTCCTAAGTTCTTTGAAGTTGAGACTATCCTAGCAGTTCTGCTATCATCCAACACAACCATCACCATTTTGATTTATGGAGCTGAAATTGTGTATAATTAAAGAATAAAGTAACATAAATGATACAGGTCAAGGCAGTGCCTGCTTCAAAGTGGTTGTGCAGTTGGTATGCATTAATGTCTGTATTCAGTCAATGTCGAAGTTTTGTCATAACTTCCGTAATTTTCATCATTGAAAATTGACATTTTGTATTATGTGAGAATGGACGATGATCTAACAAAAAATATAAAAAATAAAGTATGTAAGTGCTATGGATCACACACACACACAGAGGAATGAGTGGCTCTGCATCCGACTGACTGTGTTCAAACGAATGACTCCGTATCCGACATTGTTTTTAATCACTGAAGTGTGAAATTTTGTATAATGTAAGAATTGACGATGGAATGACTAGAAACATACAGATAAATCATATAACAGCTATGAATCTCAGTAGCGTCCACTTAAAATTGGTAGTGCGCAGTTTTAGTCACTGCCGGATTTTGTCGGATTTGAGAGTAGCGCATTAGCTCGACTAAAACACGTCATAACTACTGAAATGTTCAACACTCAAGCTTGAAATTTTGTATTATGTAAGCATGGACAATGAACTATATAGACTATAAAAATAAATTATGTAAGTGTTATGGATCACTGGGTAGCGACGGTCTACTTCAAACTAGGCGCCAGCACGCGCCAGCTTGAACCATAGCACTTATATACTTTATTTTTATATTTCTAGTTAGTTCATCGTCCATTCTCACATAATACAAAATTTCAAACTTCAATGATGAAAAATACGGAAGTTATGACGAGTTTAAGGAGAGCTAATGCACTACTCTCAAATCCGACGATTTCCGCCATTGACTAAACAGCATGCAAGCTACCACTTTGAAGTAGACGCTACCCGGTGATCCATAACACTTACATAATTTATTTTTATAGTCTATATAGTTAATTGTCCATTCTTACATAATACAAAATTTCAAGCTTGAGTGTTGAACATTTCAGTAGTTATGACGGGTTTTAGGCGAGCTAATGCGCTACTCTCAAATCCGACAAAATCCGGACTAAAACTGCGCGCTACCAAATTTAAGTGGACGCTACTGAGATTCATAGCTGTTATATAATTTATCTATATGTTTCTAGTCATTCCATCGTCAGTTCTTACATTATACAAAATTTCAAACTTCAGTGATAAAATTTACGATAGCTAAGACGCGTTATTGGAGAGCTATCCTAGCTAAGGCCGTGGCTCCATGTCCGACAATCGTCGGATTTGAGAGTAGTGCATTAGCTCTCCTTAAACTCGTCATAACTTCCGTATTTTTTATCATTGAAGTTTGAAATTTTGTATTATGTGAGAATGGACGATGAACTAACTAGAAATATAAAAATAAAGTATATAAGTGCTATGGTTCAAGCTGGCGCGTGCTGGCGCGTGCTAGCGCGTGCTAGCGCGTGCTGGCGCGTAGTTTAGTCGGACCGTGTGTGACTGCCTTGTAAGAGTTTTCTGTATTGTTCCATGTTGAAGCACACGATTTCGTACACGTATACTTCGCAGCTGATATATATATATACAGGTCGAACATCCGCGCTTATTTTCTTTCAGGTGCACTCGTACCTAAACGTACCTTCGCGCATGTATACATAACCGAACAGATGACCTAGTTTAGAATTTAATGCACCTGACAACGTGATCAATCCCATGATTCCGCGCGTTATTGCGCAGCCATTTTGGAGAACGAACCCGCTCAAACGAAACGACAAACGACAGCGCATCACTAATATGTTACTATACTATCTTTGAAAATAAACACTCAGCTCGTTCAGATGGAATCTTAGTGATCAAAGAAAAGATTTCTTAAGAGCTGATCGTTTGAAAGTTGGCCGAAAACACAAGGTAAACGACACGTGGCGAGCGTTATCGGTCAAGTCGACAACTGCACTGAAGCGCGGTCGGTGCGAACGCGCTGACCTACAGAGTATCTTTCACGTGTCTACTTAAAAATGACCACATTTTTTAGAGATACAACCTCTTAACTACAACAGTAACGATTACTACAACAAATTGTACACATACTTACGATGCTAGAAGGAGATCGGTGATCAGAACAGCCTACCGACTGCCTTTGCCGTCTACTTCAGTACACGAGTACGCAGAAACGTTAAAAATAGAACAAACCCTTCCAGTCACACGATTGTGCGGAACGGGCTGCTTGTTCTGAAAATGAAGGCACTAATTTTGTCACTAATATCGCTTAATACTCTTTATCGAAAAGGAAAGTAATTAAAATAACCTGTCTTCTTTATTCTATTATTGGAATTAATCAAACACAAACGTTTTTTCCACGATAAATATGTTCCACTCATTGACCTTGACCTTGGCGTCCTTCAAGTTGATTCTGGAAAATACCCGAATATCGAAAGTAGCCATAGATCGAATGATTGATAATACTTTTTTAACAGTCTAGTTGTGTTTTTGTATGTGTTTCTGTTTAGATGGAGACTATAGCCTCGTGGTTAAGACGTCGACCTTCCGTGTGGAATTCACGGCCCCGCGTCAGGTCACGTGCCAGGGTGTCGGAAACTCAATGTCAATCTTTTCTTTTTTTTCCTCTTTTTATTTGCGGGTTGTTTGACTTTGCTTTCTTGTTATTTTGTCTTTTCAAGTTTGTTTTCTTTGCTCGTTTGTTTCTTTGTTTCTTTCTTGTGCCGACCGTACAAGATGTGTTTTTAACCACAGGAGCTTGTATCCAATCGCCGGTCGATCATTATTTACTCCTTATTCCAAACAGTCTACTACTCAGGGGCGGACCTAGGGGGGGGTTCCTGGGTGCCCGGAACCCCCCCCCTCCCACCCCCCATCCGTTTTTTTTTTACCTTGTTATCTTCCACGAGAGGCCTCCGATTGACCTAAAAAAATAAAATTCCTTCAGCATCTGGGGGGCTTTGCCCCCCAGACCCCCCACCAGGGCTTTGCCCATGGACCCCACCGGGGCCTGAGCGGCCCCTGGACCCCTGCTCCAATTTGGAACCCCCCCCTTATCCACAGCTAGGTCCGCCCCTGACTACTACTATTTACTTCTAATTAGTAGTAGTACTCGTAAGGGTAATCATGCAGCAGTAAATGATAAGCATGCAGGAGTAAATAATTATCGACCGGTGGTTGGATACAAGCTCCTGTGGTTTTAACGTGACGGCGGTGGAAATGCGGCAGGAACAGACTGGACTGTTTTCTGCGCAGAACTTGAGTATGACGAACATTTATGATGAATTAATTACCCAAAGTCCACTATTATGTCCATTAAGACATTAATTGGTAAAAATTAAAAAAAATAAACTCCTTTGCACAGAGAGCGCCCAGGCTGTTGGTCACGTACACTGAGTCGAGTCCAAGTCAGTGCATGGCTGAGGGGTGTCTATATCACTGAATTTCGAATAACTGACTGAAAGGACAGAGTCTGATATGCTGAGCGGATTGTTTGCACAGGAAGGACTGTTCCTTTAACTACTTGCCTAGCTAGCACGTACTGACTGACTCGACTGAGCCGCCTCTCGGTTGCATTTCAGTGTTTAAAGAGCGGCGGCTGAGGCAGCAGTGTTTTCTCGCCTCGTCATAGCTGAGAAATAAACAGCGAGTCATTCTCACTCAGAATGCTTACATCATGGGAAGTTGCTGGTACGTCAGTGGGCAACGAAAACTTGAACAAAAATGTGCACCAATCTGCACGGCCTATATTTCCTGGCCGTTGAAAAGACATTTCAGTTGTGACATTGACTGACCACTTTAAAAATACATTCTATTACGACCACACAAGGGGACGACCAAGGATCGTTCAAGTTAGACAGGCGATCGCTATGGGGAGGTTAATTTTACATACACGCACACACACTCACACACACACACCACCGCCACCCACCACCACCACCCGACCACACTACTCAGTCTCGATTCCTAGTCTATGTTTTATATAAAAAATAAAACTAAAAAAAATTTAAAAAAAACTTGAGTAGATATTTAAAACAGAGGCAGAAGAAGAAGGGCAACAGCAACAACTGACAAAAACAACAACAACAACAACAACATCGTGTGTGATAACTTCAGCTGCACAACTTCGACTGGCGGCACAGCGACGTGAACAACAGAGTTGTTTCCCTTCTTCCGCTGAAAAAAAATCCGTTGTGAAAGAGACAGGCACACAGACTCAGGGGCGGATCTGGGTTTTGCAAAGTTCTTTTTTTTTTGCTTGTTTGTATCTTATCAGCGAAGGCGCAAAGCGCCGAACCGATGGCGCGAAGCGCCGAGCATGCTAGGGGGGTCCGGGGGTATGCCCCCCCGGAATTTTTTTTTAAAAAGGAAGCAAAATTGTGCAATCTGAGCGTGTAAAGTGCTATTTTCAGGTGATACATTTTTCTTCTTTTTTTTTTTTTTTTTTTTTTTTGTCCCGCTGGGGGGGGGGGGGTGCAATTGCACCCATTGCACCCCCCCCCCCCAGATCCGCCCCTGCAGACTGTCAGTGATGGACAGACAGACAGACAGACAGACGAACAGACAGAGAGGTAGAGACTGATAGACAAGATAAGACTGAAAAATGAAATTCGATCAATTCATTCAGTCACGGTTTTGCTGGAATGGCGCCGGAGGGAGGAAGTACGCGGAGGACGATAAGGATTACAGAACAAAACAAGACGGTGCATGTTAATCATGACTGACAAACAAAAACCGAAACAAATATGAGGGTACGGTGGGACCCCAACCCCACCCCATCCCACTTCCCTTTTTAAACCTCCCGCCTTTTCAGATCCTGCTTTTACACAATGGAACCCCCCATTTTAAGACCTCGAAAAATCTGAGATAATCAGGCCTGAAAAAGGAGGTTGTTGATTTTTACTGCAGTATATTTCGGACAGACGCTAGTAATCGGTTGTCGGTACTTTAAAACTTGAAATAAACAGCCGTGGTTGGTTCAATGACCCGTTCTTTCTTTTTACATTTAGTCAAGTTTTGACTAAACTTTGTGTTTTAACATAGAGGGGGAATCGAGACGAGGGTCGTGGTGTGTGTGTGTGTGTGTGCGTGTGTGTGTGTGTGTAGAGCAATTCAGACAAAACTACTGGACCGATCTTCATGAAACTTGACATGAGAATTCCTGGGTATGATATCCCCTGACCTTTTTCTAATTTTTTCGATAAATGTCTTTGATGACGTCATATCCGGCTTTTCGTGAAAGTTGAGGCGGCACTGTCACGCCCTCATTTTTCAACCAAATTGGTTGAAATTTTGGTCAAGTAATCTCCGACGAAGCCCGGACTTCGGTATTGCATTTCAGCTTGGTGGCTTAAAAATTAATTAATGACTTTGGTCATTAAAAATCTGAAAATTGTAAAAAAAAATATTTTTTTTATAAAACGATCCAAATTTACGTTCATCTTATTCTTCATCATTTTCTGATTCCAAAAACATATAAATATGTTATATTTGGATGAAAAACAAGCTCTGAAAATTAAATATATAAAAATTATGATCAAAATTTCTTTTTCGAAATCAATTTAAAAACACTTTTATCTTATTCCTTGTCGGTTCCTGATTCCAAAAACATATAGATATGATATGTTTGGATTAAAAACACGCTCAGAAAGTTAAAACGAAGAGAGGTACAGAAAAGCGTGCTATCCTTCTCAGCGCAACGAATACCCCGCTCTTCTTGTCAATTTCACTGCCTTTGCCACGGGCGGTGGAGTGACGATGCTACGAGTATACGGTCTTGCTGCGTTGCGTTGCCTTCAGTTTCATTCTGTGAGTTCGACAGCTACTTGACTAAATGTTGTATTTTCGCCTTACGCGACTTGTTACATTTAGTCAAGTTTTGACTAAATGTTTTAACATAGAGGGGGAATCGAGACGAGGGTCGTGGTGTATGTGTGTGTGTGTGTGTGTGTGTGTGTGTGTGTGTGTGTGTGTGTAGAGCGATTCAGAGTAAACTACTGGACCGATCATTTATGAAATTTGACATGAGAGTTCCTGGATATGATATCCCCGGACGTTTTTTTCATTTTTTGGATAAATGTCTTTGATGACGTCATATCCGGCTTTTTGTAAAAGTTGAGGCGGCACTGTCACACCCTCATTTTTCAATCAAATTGATTGAAATTTTGGCCAAGCAATCTTCGACAAAGGCCGGACTTCGGTATTGCATTTCAGCTTGGTGGCTTAAAAATTAATTAATGACTTTGGTCATTAAAGGCAGAGTAAGCCTCCCGTAAACCATCACAGATACGGTCAGGCTTTTACACACAGTACAAACACCATTTCATTTAAACACTCACCAATTGAGAACATCCTAGGTGCCCTCCGTAAAGAGCGAACAATTTTCAAAGAATTTATTTTTGCGTGGTTTATCTTACCCCTGAGCCATCGTGAACCCGTGTGATCCAGTTTTCCCTTTTCACAAAGCAGTCGTCATAGTTAGTCGTTTGAATGCGACTCGACGTGAGCTTATCTACAATAGCACGGTTTTTTTATGCACGAAACAACGGCTGTGGTTCACAAGAACTCTAGCGATGGCTTTTGACTGTTGAGAGGAACGGCGATTTGCACTGATAAACCGGCCGTCGTCTGCTACGACCCCTGCGTGACCCTGCTTCCGGGCTTTTCTTTTTTTAAACTTTCACAACTTCGAATTGTTCTGATCTTGTCTTGATGAAAAACGAATTCTTTTATGATTAAAGAATGTTTGTGTAACAAGCTGTCAATTTATTATTTAGATTTTAAAAGTTAGGTCTAGCGCAAAAACGAGGCGCCGTTGTTGTTAACGGAACAAGTCTACGAAAATAAATTCTTTGAAAATGTCTCACGCTCGACAGAAAGCAGCCAGGATGTTCCCGTTCGGTGAGCGTTCAAATGGAAGTATGCTTGTACTGTATTTAGACGCTCGGGGAGCTCTGTGATGGTTTACTGTGCCTTTAAAAATCTGAAAATTGAAGAAAAAAAATTATAAAACGATCCAAATTTACGTTCATCTTATTCTTCATCATTTTCTGATTCCAAAAACATATAAATATGTTATATTTGGATTAAAAACAAGCTCTGAAAATTAAAAAAATTAAAAATTATGATCAAAATTAAATTTTCGAAATCAATTTAAAAACACTTTCATCTTATTCCTTGTCGGTTCCTGATTCCAAAAACATATAGATATGATATGTTTGGATTAAAAACACGCTCAGAAAGTTAAAACGAAGAGAGGTACAGTAAAGCGTGCTATGAAGCACAGCGCAACCGCTACCGCGCCAAACAGGCTCGTCACTTTCACTGCCTTTTGCACTAGCGACGGACTACGTTCAATTTCATTCTGTGAGTTCCACAGCTTGACTAAATGTAGTAATTTCGCCTTACGCGACTTGTTATGCTGAATCCAACCAATCTCAGTTTATTGCACAAGCAATCGGCGACAATGCATATTCACACACGCGCGCGCGCACACACACACACACACGCTCAAGCACACAGACACACACATGACACGCAAGCACACGCACACACACACAAACCGTTACGGGACCATGAGAGACAGAGTGGTTGAATAACGCTCTTCAAAGTTTTATTAGTATTTCTTCACTTTTTATTGCGTTTATGATAAAAGAAAAGAACAGTTTAACGACTTTCACAATGTCACATCAGAGAATTTCACACCGGGAAAACCAAATACAAATAAATCATTTCAGTTTTAAATAATCTGTTTCCATGAAGAGGTGTGTGTGTGTGTGGACGGTATGCGTGTGTGTATTCGTGCTATTGTCTACGTTTGTGTATGTGTGTCTCCGTGTATGTGTCTATGCGTGAGTACGGCTATGGGCTTCACGCATGAAGTGGCAAAGTTGTCTCCAGTAGCAGTGGTCATGCACAATCACTATTTTCAAAACCGACGTTTCTGTACCACGCATGCTAACCGGTCAGAACACCATGCCGGTAAGTTACAAACGAAACGTATACGCAGTAATCACACACACACACACACACACACACACACACACACACACACACACAACCAAACTATGCTCACATACAGTGATACCCACAGACATACTGACACACAGACATACACACCTCATACCGGTCGAGTCAGTATATCATGGTAAGTTATTGAGGAAAAATACGAATTAATCACACACACACACACACACACACACACACACACACACACACACACACACACACACACACACACACACACACACGTAAATATTTATATACATATAAACCGGGACTAAACCAAGTATGTCTTTCTAAAGACTGTCTAAGAACAAGATGTCAGACAAATTGTGCCTTTAACTTTTCATTCTTACAAATAAGACGTCAGTCTTAAGAACGAATTAAGGCACTCTTCTCATGCCAACTAATCTAGCTCAAGTCAAAAACAAAGTGATTAAAGTACATCTGCCACGTGGCATACTGAGCGCCCCAAGTATGGCCGTTTGCTGCTTCCGTCCCTGTATTTTCAGAGTCCATGTACACCAATATTCCAGGGGGAAAAACGGCGAAACGCGATTCCTGTATTGTCGTACCAAATGGTTCTAAATATGTCGGCAAATTTCTCCGGTAAGAGCTGACAAAAATATGCCTGCGAGTAACAATCTCTTCGCCGAACTATATCTAGTAATCATACTGGCCCGGTTTTGAACCTAGCCTACTTCTCCATGTAAAAGGCAGGAGAGAACTTGCCTCTGCAGTCGCCTTCACTTTTCTTATAGTGTAAATATACTATGAAATTAGTTCTCAATGTGTCGAGCAGTATTCCTCATTGAAAAAAGAAAACAAAATTAGTGAAAAATTCAAAACATAAACGAGTACTCACCTGAGTCGAAGTTTGTGTAGAATTCCACGATGTAGTTTACAGGAACGGAGGGATATGTGAGATGCGCACACCGCCGGAAACACGCCATTTTTCACAGCTCAGGTCATCTGATATAACCATATCAGATGATCTGACTTATCTTTAAGCAACCAAAAATGTTTTAGTTGCATTTACATTTGATAAATTATCTTATTTCCTTTAATGGGGAGGGTGAAACTGAAGGGCGGGCACATATCCCTCCGTTCCTGTAAACTACATCGTGGAATTCTACACAAACTTCGACTCAGGTGAGTACTCGTTTATGTTTTGAATTCCACTTCTCGTAGTTTACCGAAACTACGTGATTTGTGAGATTTTAAAGTTGGTTGATTAAAGATTATAATTCAAACAAAGGAATAATCGAAGTCACACTAAAGTTAAATATCAAACATTTATTCTCAAAGGACAACATGAGAATAGTGAACACCTGTCTTGGCTTTTACACCAAACATACATTGTTTGAAAACAACCATGTATTACAAAAATAAGTGATGCATTTATTTTCCATTCATAATGGGAATTGCAATTTCTTCATAACCAAAGAAACAATAAACACTGCAACACATTTGAAAACAATGGATCAATTGTCCACAAAACCATTTGCATTTTCTTTTACATGGAGACAGGGAGATAATTGTCTCTAGATCTCCATTTGTTAGCTCCCTTGTCTTGAATTTTAACCTTTCCCAATGCAAATTATCAGAATGTAATCAAACTTAGATTACTGAGCTGGAAGTTTTTTATTTTCCAACTTTCGCATAATAGTTTAAGATAGTGTTTGATTTATCTTTACTTTCCAGTGGTTTGTTATAGAACTTTTTGAAAGTGGATACATTTGACCAGCCTGCCACTTTCAAAATATCTTCAACAGCAACACCCGACTTGAACATTGCTGAAGATGATGCGCCCCGAAAGCTGTGGGGTGCAAAATTTGTAATTCCTGCGCGTATGAGGACAGTTTTTAGCCACCTAGCTATGGTGTCTTTCGCCGCTGGCCCATGTGGCTGTTGGTAACACAAAAGTAACTGGTCAGTCTCATCACTCTCACATCTGAATTCTACAGTACTATTAATGTACTGTCGAAGACAAGTCACCACACACAAAGTTTTGTCTTCTGTATAAAACGGTAACTGCAAAGGTTTGGGATGAAAGCCAGGTCTAGACTGCTTCAACTTTTCAGTTATGTAAATTGTACATCCATCATCATGAAAACAAATATTTCTCAACCTGATCAAATGAATTGTCTGCACTCTGTGGGCAGTAATTAACAACAACAAGGAACACAATTTTAAAGTCAAATCCTTCAATAAAAGTTCAGAATTTTCTCCCATGTTTCTGAAAAACTGCAAAACTTTGTCTACATCCCAAGTTTCATTGTATCTTGGTTGTGGTGTACGCAGTTCAAAGATTCCCTTTAGAAATCGAATTACTAAAGGGTGACATCCTACTGTTTTATTGTCTGGTAGAATAACCACTGCAGATAGTGCACTCCTTGCAGTGTTTATAGCACTGTATCCTAAGCCATCTTCATACAGCTTAGTCAAGAACTGTAACACCTCATCTATAGTCGGACGAAGGGGATCACACTGGCACTGCACACAAAACTTGCTCCATCTGCTGAGGTAGGAGGCATACTGCTGTCTGGTTGAAGGTCGCCACGATGCCCAGATAACTTGGAAAGTCTCACCTTGAACTCCTCTTGCTTCAAGGGATTTCCTGATAAGCAACAAGCCAGACGTTGCAGAGTCCTGTGGAGCGGATGCACATCTTGCGTATGTGGTAGATGAATGGTAAGCTTTCCCTTTGGAAGAAGAACAGGCTCTTGTGTCAGCATTTTCAACATCTGGGGGTACCATACTGCCGTAGGCCACTTTGGAACGATCAAGATTCCTTCCGCTCTGTCGCGCTGCCATTTGTTGAGCACTTTCTGCAGCAAGCTGAAAGGCGGAAAGGCATATATTAACCATTTTGACCAATCTTGGGTAAAGGCATCAATGGCCAAGGCTTCTGGGTCTGGTATCCAGGACACGAATGGTTTCATCTGAAAATTTAATCGTGATGCAAATAGATCGATGTCTGGCTTCAGCAGACGATCTTTTAATTTGCAGAAAATATCATGATTCAATTTCCACTCAGTACGATCATTGAATTGTCTTGACAAAACGTCAGCTTCTGTATTCAGTATTCCTGGGATATGTGAAATTGATATCCAAATACCATTTTCCTTGCACCACATCCAAATTTGTTTTGCAACGTTATTGCAATCTGGAGAACGCGATCCTCCCATATTGGATATATAGGAGACTGCACATGTGTTGTCTGTCAAGACTTTTACATGTTTTCCTGTGATCATTTCTTTGAAACTTTTCAAAGCGTCCAAAATTGCCATCATTTCTAGAACATTGATGTGCAAATTCATTTCTGTTTCGGACCATCGCCCTCCAGTCTTAATTTGACCACAAACAGCTCCCCAACCACCTGAACTTGCAGCATCCGTCTGGATTTCAACTTCAGGATTAGTTTTTTCAATGGGGAAAAAAGAGGAATCTAAATTTTCAATCCACCAGTCTAGTTCTTCTGTTGTCTTATCTGTCAAGCTTGTCAGCGATTCAAAATTTCCTGCAGAAAATTTTAACGATGTGGATTTCAGTCTGTCTAAACTCCTATAAAACAGTGGGCCCCACTGAACAGCTGGAAAAGTTGCTACCAACTGGCCTATAACTTGTGCCAGTTCTCTTATGGTCACCCTCTTCTTTCTTTTGAGTTCTGAACATGCGAGCACAACTTTTTGCTTTCTTTCCAGGGGTAAAGTAACTGTCATATCTTCAGAGTTTAAAAGAAACCCCAAGTACCTCAGTTTCTTGCAGGGTTTGAGGACTGATTTCTCTGTGTGGATAATAAATCCCAGTGAATCGAGTAATTTCACTGTCTTTGACACATTCTCTGCACACTCTTCAAAAGAATTACCTTGCAGATAACTATCATCAATAAAGGAAGTGGATAAATATCCCTGTGATCTGAGTGTGGCATAGACTGGTTTCATTAACTTTGTGAAATAACGAGGGCAGTTACTTAGTCCATTTGGGAAGCAGGTATACTGATAAAGTTTGTTTCTCCACATGAATTTGAGGTATTTCCTGCATTCTGCTTTTATTGGTACAGAGTAGTATGCATGTCTGAGATCCACTGAAGCCATGTAGCAGCCTCTTATCATCATTTGAGTTGCTGACGTAAGATTGTCCATCTTAAAGTGCTCATATTGTACTGAATCATTAAACTTTTTTAGATTCAAAATGAGACGGTAGGAGCCATCAGGTTTTGGGACCATGAAAACAGGGGAGATAATTTCATCTTCCTGATGCACCGATTTTTCAATAACTCCCAAGGATAACAGTTTTTCAATTTCCGAATCCATTTTTGTCCATAGATTTCCTTGTACTTGATTTTTCAAGTAAGAAAGATTTTCAGAATTTAAGTCAGAAAACTCATCTATTGGAATATCAGCACCGCACACCATGTCAAGAATAAATGGGTCTGATGTTATTTCTTCCCATTTTTGAACAAACTTTTTTAGTCTACCTGCTTCAAAAGGGCGGTTAGGTATTGTATCTTTACTTACAGATTTTGGCAGAGAAGGTAGTGGAGCTACTGCTGGCCTTGTTACCACTCGGTTCGTCCGCTGCCGCGGTAGTTCATTCTGCCCCGTGCACGGTAAGGTCCTCTCCCTCTCATTCTGCCTCTTGGTGTCCAGGTTCTTCCTGCACCTCTTGGCCTCCAATTCCAATCGTTTTTTGCAAAGGGATTGTTTTGTGGAAAAAACTTTTGACCTTTTACTCCACTTGACTGACTGAGACCCAGGCCCATTCTAGCTGTTGTATCAATGTTTGCACATGCAGCTTTCAGGTCATTGCCAAACAACATATCTGTGATTGGAACTTCAGCTGAACCAAGTTTTTTGTACTTTTTGTTCAGTTGAGCATTTGAAATTTTCCCCCTTCTGTCAATTGACAGATCATGGTTTGTTTTCTGTACAAGTGCAATAGAATCTGCTACACCTTTCATGAGTCCCCGAATTTCGGGTGATTCACTTTTCAGTATGGTTTTCCATATGTTTGTGAGTGCATAGGTCGCTGTACACAGCGCTTTCTGATACTGCTGTAGTTTCAAATCTGCACCTCTTGTTGCACGGTCAAGTATTGACCATATCTCCGGATTGACCTTTGGAACAACAACCTTCAAGTTTTTAGGTCTGGCATACTTGTTCATTTTTTCTTTCATTTTTTCTTCTGAAATTTGACCTTTTGCCATGGTCTCATCAACCAGCTTCGCGATACCTTCCGGTATTTCTGGTGCAAGCTTTTCAGCATTGTCGAACTCTTGTTCTATTTCTGCCATTTCAGTGTCAGAATTACTAGTGCCACAAGTTTGACCACAAGTTTCACCTTCGTTCACTCTGATCATCGATTCTATTTGATCATCATAATCTTCGAACGAATCAGATTCGTCTCCAGATTCTTGTGACTCTGCTTTTCGCTTTTGTCTTTGTGTCAACTTCGAACCATGATCATCAGGCGATTCGCCTTCGGTCTGGCCTTGGCCCTGACCTAGCAGCGCTAGGATACGTTCGTTTTGTTTTTTCATGTTATTCCAATCGCTGATTGGAATGGTCACTGCCTCTAACCGAGGTTTTTTCTTATTCTTTTTCTTCCCTTCTTTTTCGTTTGACACATGTTTGTCCTTTTGACTTGAACAAGGCAAGTCTAACAATTTATCCACTTCATCCGCGTGGATTTGGATTTCAGGCACTGATTCAGTGCTGTCCATTGTTCGAACAAATTCTAAGCATTTGCGACAACAAATAAGGAAAATACACTTACCGCAGGTCAAAACAAATGGTTAACCGAAGGAATAAATCAGTCAAGTTAGGAAAAAGGATCCTAAAAGGAAGGATTAACCTGATAAAGTAAGACCGGATTTTGGAGAAGCTGCTATGGCGGCCGGAAGTCGTACGGGAATGGCGTGTTTCCGGCGGTGTGCGCATCTCACAAATCACGTAGTTTCGGTAAACTACGAGAAGTGGAATTAGCATGCTAAAGAAATCTAGATCTACCTTTCCAAGTGACAAACTCTACGCAAGCGATTCACCATTCATCATTCTTAAAGAGCTAGGGGTTAGTCAGTCACGAATTTACCCATTGGAAGAAAACAATAGTCAAAGGTACGCAACTGAGATCGCAGGTATCGCACAAGTTGTAGTGTTGGGGGCCAAAACAAAAACAACACACACAACTCTCTCCATTTTGTAGGAACAACACGGTCGCCTGTCGGTCGCTACGAGAGAGACAGAATCAGTAACAACACGGTCGCCTGTCGGTCGCTACGAGAGAGACAGAATCAGTAACAACACGGTCGCTTGTCGGTCGCTACGAGAGAGACAGAATCAGTAACAACACGGTCGCTACGAGAGAGACAGAATCAGTAACAACACGGTCGCCTGTCGGTCGCTACGAGAGAGACAGAATCAGTAACAACACGGTCGCCTGTCGGTCGCTACGAGAGAGTCAGAATCAGTAACAACACGGTCGCCTGTCGGTCGCTACGAGAGAGACAGAATCAGTAACAACACGGTCGCCTGTCGGTCGCTACGAGAGAGACAGAATCAGTAACAACACGGTCGCCTGTCGGTCGCTACGAGAGAGACAGAATCAGTAACAACATGGTCGCCTGTCGGTCGCTACGAGAGAGACAGAACCAGTAACAACACGGTCGCTACGAGAGAGACAGAATCAGTAACAACACGGTCGCCTGTCGGTCGCTACGAGAGAGACAGAATCAGTAACAACACGGTCGCCTGTCGGTCGCTACGAGAGAGACAGAATCAGTAACAACACGGTCGCCTGTCGGTCGCTACGAGAGAGACAGAATCAGTAACAACACGGTCGCCTGTCGGTCGCTACGAGAGAGTCAGAATCAGTAAGCGGTCGCCTGTCGGTCGCTACGAGAGAGACAGAATCAGTAACAACACGGTCGCCTGTCGGTCGCTACGAGAGAGTCAGAATCAGTAACAACATGGTCGCCTGTCGGTCGCTACGAGAGAGACAGAATCAGTAACAACACGGTCGCCTGTCGGTCGCTACGAAAGAGACAGAATCAGTGAACCTTAATCACCAGTCCCAGCTCTCAATATTCACAAGTTTGAAATAGCCATGAGCGACCGTGGTTTCAATGCAACTGCTGCAAGGTTGTTCGTTCCTTTACCAGTACAGTCTGCATGGAATAATTTCACAATGAACTGTACAATTATTTTCTTACACACGCAAAGTCCCAAACAACTAATACACCACGATAGATAGTATGACTCCAGTGCCAGATCAGGTGAACGCAAGCGAATCACGTATTTCATTTAAGACCTACGCCTGGCTAAATCATTTCCGTTTCCCCCAAAGCCCTTTAAACAACGTTCAGAATCAAGCACAAAGTCCACTGAAATTCACGCGGAACATCACCAAACTTAAACCAGAATACACGGACATTCGGACCAAACTGAGTACCTCTACGCTCGTATATCATTAGATCTGTATGAAAACCAATCCATTCACACAAACAACTTTCAAACATCAACACAACTGCACAATCATGCAATTAATGATTCTTGCTAAACTGAGTATCTCTATCTTGAGAGAAAGGTTATCAGCCGCTCATTCCTTGGAAGGAAAAAAACCCCTAATATCACCACAGACCGCAGACAGCCAACATAAATTGAGCGTCTCTACCTTGCACGGGACTACCTTACTCCTTCAAATAAACTGCCACATCACCATATAGCACTTATAACGAGCATTTATTTAACAAACAAACAAACAAAATGAATGTGGTCAAACAATTGTTTCAACCTTTCAAACATCACTATACAGCATTAACTGACATCAATCAGGCAAATCAAGGCACCTCAACCATAAGTAATGGTCTGCATGAGACCAGTTCATGCCTTCAGACATCAGTACACTGTACCAACTTTCAGGCTAAATGAGTACTTTTACCATAAGGCCTCCAAAGAACCCATCAATTCGTTCAAAAAACATGTTCAACATCTCCACACTGTACCAACATTCAGGCTTAAATGAGCACTTCTTTCACAAGATATGCATGAGACCAATCCATTCCTTCAAAAAACACACCGGCACGGTTGGCCTAGTGGTAAGGCGTCCGCCCCGTGATCGGGAGGTCGTGGGTTCGAACCCCGGCCGGGTCATACCTAAGACTTTAAAATTGGCAATCTAGTGGCTGCTCCGCCTGGCGTCTGGCATTATGGGGTTAGTGCTAGGACTGGTTGGTCCGGTGTCAGAATAATGTGACTGGGTGAGACATGAAGCCTGTGCTGCGACTTCTGTCTTGTGTGTGGCGCACGTTATATGTCAAAGCAGCACCGCCCTGATATGGCCCTTCGTGGTCGGCTGGGCGTTAAGCAAACAAACAAACAAACAAACTTCAAAAAACATGTTCAACATCTCCACACTGTACCAACATTCAGGCTTAAATGAGCACTTCTTTCACAAGATATGCATGAGACCAATCCATTCTTTCAAAAACATTTGCAAGATCACCACACTGTACCAACATTCAGGCTATAATGATCGCTTCTCTCACAAGATATGCATTAGACCAATCCATTCTTTCAAAAACAATTGCAAGATCACCACACTGTACCAACATTTGGGCTTTAATGATCGCTTCTCTCATTTGGCCTCCAAGCATACACTCTTTGCTCCAAGGGACAAAGCCATTCCTTTAAAAAACCTTTTAAACATCTCTACACTTTACCAGCATTCAGGCTAACACGAGCACTTCTATCTATATCATAAGGACTCCAAGGGACCAATCCATTCCTTCACTATATTTTCAAACATTACCACATTGCGCTCACCGACATCAGTTCAGGCTAAACTGAGCACCTGTCTCATAAGGTCTGCACGAGACCATTATATTGCAACAAAAACCTTTCAAACATCACCACATTGAATCGACATTCAGGCTAAACAGAGCCCCTCTATCATCTTCTTGACGCTTTCCATTCGTTCAAACCCCCTTTTAAATGACACCGCACTGGGCTGACCGACACCAGTTCAGGCTTAACTGAGCACCTCTATCATGATAGGCTGTAAATGTGACCAGCCCATTTCTTCAAACGCTGCCACAGCACCACAGAGCATTTCTAGCGAGCATTTATTAACAATACAAAGGCCGAATGCCGTCAGCGCATTCTTCCAAAAAACATTCCAAACGTCGCCACATCGAGTTATACTGAACTAAATGACAAAGACTAAATGCGGTCAGCCCATCCTTCAAAAAAACCAAAACCATTCCGAAGGTTACCAACACACTGCGCTGACTGACATCATATCAGTTCAAGCTAAACGAAGCCCATCTATTATCTTGGCACCAATTAATTTTTTTTCAAAAACGTGTTCAACGTCATCACACTTCGCTGACCGACCTCCGTTCAGGCTAAACTGAGCACCTATACCACGAGAGGCTGTGAATGTGACGCTGCCACATCACCACAGAGCACTTCTAGCGAGTATTTATTAAGAATACAAACGGCCGAATGCGGTCAGCCCATCCTTTCCACACAAAAACACCAACAAAAACACATTCCAAACGTCGCCACATCATACTGAACTGAATGACAAAGGCCGAATGCGGTCAGCCTTTTCTTCCAAAAAACCCATTCCAAACGACAATCACAGCCCACTTCGCTGACTGACACCAGTTCAGGCTAAACTGAGCACCTCTATCATGAGAGGCTGGATGAGACCGGTCCACTCTTTGAACATGTTGGTCATCTTCTGACCCAGGACGGTCAGCTCGGCCAGCTTGTCCTTCAGGTGCTCCATGTAGTCCTCCGCGTGCTCGTACGACACCTGCGACTCCAGGTAGTGCTTGAGCAGCTGCAGGTACTTGTCGCGCAAGGTGTTCACCAGTTGGCGGTCGGCGATGTTGGGCTGGCGGGGGTCGAAGAGCACCACGCACTGCAGGAGGGCGTACATTGTGACGTCGTTCTTCAGGAGGGTCTTGAGCGACTTGCAGAACGCCGCGTGCTGCAGGATGAGCTTCTCGTGGCCCGTCACCCGCACGAAGAGCGACACGGGCAGCTCTCCATAGGCCTTGATCCAGGCGTCCCGCTCCACCACGAAGCACGCCGCGCCCTTCAAGATCAGGGTCCGCATGGCGCACGCCTTCAGGGCGGCCAGCTGGTCCTCCACCTGCGGAAGAACAAGGTCACTCTGCTGACTGACTGATTTTTGGGAATTCACGTCCTCTTAGATATCTAGGATCTAAACGGGACATTATTGTTTATATGCTACAACCAAAAGGGGAGGAGGGAGTAAGGGGCAAGGAGATGACGGGGAATGACCAATACAAGATTAAGAGTTATACGATAACATTTTAATAAGTACTGTCTCGTACCACTTTCGCTCACACTGCAGGGCTGGACGAAGTGTGTGAGAAGGAGAAGGGGCTTCCAAAATGAGGCAGGGGTACAGGGGCTGGCCAAGCGGGGGCTTTAGTGTGCCTTGCCCACTTAGCGTTTGAAAGGGTATTTTGGATCTCTCCTCGGGAAAAAAAGGTTCATTTGTCGGGTAAGGGGGGTGGGGTGGGGGAGTGGGGGGGGGGTGGAGGGATGGATTCTGGTACCAAGGACACCTCCCCTCCCCCTCCCCCTAACCCTTTCCCTATATACAGCCCGCCACTGTAAGTTACATGACTGTGTTGACGCGTTACGTGGGGTGTTTGCATAGATCTGCAGCTGGGTTCGAAAACCCGGCGTTGCTGAATGTATCGGTACACAGCATTTATACAAACTCTCAGTTGCCGAGTACGTTCTTTAGAACACACACACACACACACACACACACACACACACACACACACACACACACACACACACACACACACACACACACAGAGGTAAACACCTCAGGGGCTCTAAGGGGCAGTCTGGAAAGCGACATCTAATATTCTTTCATGTGGATTGTTCACAACAGCCAGAAAAAGAATCAAAATGTACCTGGAGTGTCCGGTAGTCGGAGAGCCCTTTCATGAGCTTCACCACGTTGTTGGCACACACGTCACAGCGTCCGAGGAGGTCCTCCAGTGTGATGCTGTTCACTGCACGCTCAGTGCGCTCTGATGCTCCGCCCTTGTGTACGAAAACGTGGTGAAAAATCACTCATAAAAGATTAATTCAGGAGATAACTCTGTTGGGTTTTTAAGGGTTGTGGAAGGGCTGCTTTCCCTTGGTTTTGTTTTTGGGTTTTTTTTTAGCTTTTCCATAGAAACAATGAGGCAAACTACACGTGACATTATGGACTTGTCTCAGTGTTTTTATGGAAACAAGGGAACGCAATTCTTCAACAACCTATACAACCTGGACATAATTATTTCCGAACATGGTCTATCATGTCAGGTTTGCTATCTAAAGATGTTTGCTTTCTCTGAACATGTTAATAGGCTATAAAGTAACTTAACAATTTATTCAGAGCAAAATACCTCTTTATGTTCAGCGCGGTGTTTCAAAAAGTATGGCAGTTTTAGACAATAGGCTTAAAGTATGGCAGTTTCAGACAATAGGCTTAAAATATGACAGTTTCAGACAATAGGCTTAAAGTATGACAGTTTCAGACAATAGGCTTAAAGTATGACAGTTTCAGACAATAGGTTTAAAGTATGACAGTTTCAGACAATAGGTTTAAAGTATGGCAGTTTGAGACAATAGGTTTAAAGTATGACAGTTTCAGACAATAGGTTTAAAGTATGGCAGTTTGAGACAATAGGTTTAAAGTATGACAGTTTCAGACAATAGGCTTAAAGTATGACAGTTTCAGACAATAGGCTTAAAGTATGACAGTTTCAGACACTAGGCTTAAAGTATGACAGTTTCAGACAATAGGCTTAAAGTATGACAGTTTCAGACAATAGGCTTAAAGTATGACAGTTTCAGACAATAGGCTTAAAGTATGACAGTTTCAGACAATAGGCTTAAAGTATGACAGTTTCAGACACTAGGCTTAAAGTATGACAGTTTCAGACAATAGGCTTAAAGTATGACAGTTTCAGACAATAGGTTTAAAGTATGACAGTTTGAGACAATAGGTTTAAAGTATGACAGTTTCAGACAATAGGTTTAAAGTATGACAGTTTCAGACAATTTATTTAAAGTATGACAGTTTCAGACAATAGGTTTAAAGTATGGCAGTTTCAGACAATTTATTTAAAGTATGACAGTTTCAGACAATAGGCTTAAAGTATGACAGTTTCAGACAATAGGCTTAAAGTATGACAGTTTCAGACACTAGGCTTAAAGTATGACAGTTTCAGACAATAGGTTTAAAGTATGACAGTTTCAGACAATAGGCTTAAAGTATGACAGTTTCAGACAATAGGCTTAAAGTATGACAGTTTCAGACAATAGGTTTAAAGTATGACAGTTTGAGACAATAGGTTTAAAGTATGACAGTTTCAGACAATAGGTTTAAAGTATGACAGTTTCAGACAATAGGTTTAAAGTATGACAGTTTCAGACAATAGGTTTAAAGTATGACAGTTTCAGACAATAGGTTTAAAGTATGACAGTTTGAGACAATAGGTTTAAGGTATGGCAGTTTCAGACAATTTATTTAAAGTATGACAGTTTCAGACAATAGGTTTAAAGTATGACAGTTTGAGACAATAGGTTTAAAGTATGACAGTTTCAGACAATAGGTTTAAAGTATGACAGTTTCAGACAATAGGTTTAAAGTATGACAGTTTCAGACAGAAATCTGTAAACGCTGGCGTATCCCCCCCCCACACACACACACACACACACACACGCACACACACACACACACACACACACACACACAGTGTTCATAATTATAGTCTTTGTATCTGTCAAAAAAATCCTTGAATTGGGTGATCTTCAGCAGAGAACTATGTCATTTTTGAAAGACAAACAAACATAACGAATCAGAAAAAGAGAGAGAGAGAACCAAGAAAAAGAGCAACCTGATGCGCCTAGTTTAACTTTGTAACCAACCTGTTGCGGTAAACGCAGAATAGTATTCTGATAGGTGGCCGTAATCTGAGTTAGAAGGGCCCGCTCGTCTTCGGTCAGACGCCAGTACATGTGAGGGTCCGACGGCAGCTGGCCAGCCGGTACGGGTTCGAATCCTTTCGCTCTGGGCAAATAGTAGCGCTTGGGACAAGCCTTCAGCGGTTCGGTGTTTTCGCTGGGCGACTTGGGGCTGTGGTCGCTGTCCCCGTTCTGGTGGGTATGCGGACCGTAGCCGTTGCTGATGGACCCTTCGTCGGAGCTGGGGGGACTTTCGCCGTTGCTGTCGCAGGATGCGGGTCTGGGTCGTTGCTGGGCGCGTTTGATGGTCATCTTCTCCATGCGGGCCCGTCGCTTCTTTTCGTCTGGTGGTTGAAGGGACAGAAAATAAAGTTTTTTCCTGGTCTTCTTAAATACCCCGAAAGCGGCGTATGGCGGGGTAAAAACGGGCATACACGTAAAACCCCACTCGTGCAAAAACACGTGGGAGTTTCAGCCCATGAACGCAACTGAACGCAGAAGAAGAAGCAGAAGAAGAAGAAGAAGAAGCTATGTATACTCGAGAGGGAGAGAGAAAGAGGGAGGTTACGTAAGACTTTAAAAGATACAATCCTGTTGCAACAAGCCGAGTTTGAACCGTTTCGTTCAAAATGGAACTCTCTATCGGTGCCGGCTTATTGTCATCGTGTATAATAAGTCCTCCTTTCCATCTTTAAAAATACAAATCTCTCCCTGACCGCGCGAGTTCCGTTATTGATCAGTTGTAAAAAAAAAATTAAAAAATTAAAAAAAGTGTTGTCTTGAAAGTAGCCGTCTGCCTACCGATGTTGGTTCCGTACTGCGAGGGGATCAGTATCTTTTTCTCTTGTTCTGTTGCCCCCCTTTAACTTTGTTTGAAAAATGCATGGACAGAATCACATGGAAGACATGTATTTTTCGTGAGGAGCGTAAACGCGCAAAACGAACCCATCAACAACTACTGGCATCATGCAGTTAAATTGCACTGTGAACTATACTATACAAGCACATCCGTATAAAAATGAGTACAAAAAGCACATTTGTATACATATGAGTACACGTACAACTACTTACAGTGAGTGTTAGTAATACCTACTAGCGCTTCCTAGGGTAAAAACAGGATGGTGAAGAAGGCGAGTTTTACCCAGAATCATGTCAGCCCTCATGCCGATGGCGAAACACTTCTTGAGACGACAGGCGGAGCAGAAGCGACGGGTTCTGATGTTAATAGGACAAGACCTCTGGAAGGCGCAATCGCGCAGCTGCAATTGGACAATGGAAACAATAAATGTTTTTTGTATTGTTGACCAAAATATGACATTTTCCACCGATGGAGACAGCCATTTTTCGAACAAAAATAGTAACAATAACAATGACAACACCTTATTGTCCATTTAAATAAATACATTAAATTCCACAGGTCGAGACAGCCCTTTTTTTTAACAACAATAATAACGATAACAATAACAACAACGTATTGTCTATTTAAATGAATATATATCAAAATGGAAAATTCTCTTCGAAACATCTAACCTGCCTGTCAACGATTATAAAACATTCATGTATGAGACCGCGCCAGCAGGTCGAGGTGAACAACAACTGTCGAGATCTGTGTTAAATGTCATATTTTAGTGAGAAATACATGTAACATTTATGTAGGCCTATCGATTCATTTAAGTTAGAATTCCTTTTTTTTTTTTTTTGGCTGAATGCACACAAACGTGAACTCTTGAGTAGTCTCGCCCTCTGACATCACATGGCTCAAAAAAGGAAAATCCAATGTTCAAAAGCTACATTGTGTGTGTCACAGTGTGTGTGTGTGTGTGTGTGTGTGTGTGTGTGTGTGTGTGAGTGTGTGCGCGTGCGTGCGTGCGTGCGTGCGTGCGTGTGTGTGTGTGTGTGTGTACATGCGTGCCGCGTGAGCACTTATTATAAGTGTTCAACTTGTCGTGATTCCTAATGTGTGCATTGTTGTGTTGTCGTGTGTGTGAATATGAATAACATTTTGTTCAAACGAAAAGGCCAGACTTGCGACAGTGCAGGTACAACCATTGTTCCCCCCAAAAAAGTCTTTACTGCGTCGTAGTTTTTTTCTCCCACTCTTTCTTCCTGTAGTTGCGACCGCTCTTTTCAAGTCATGCTGTTATCATAACCAGTGTGTAGTCATTTTGGCGGCAGACTAGAATATCGAAATCGCGATAACCTGGTCCTCTATCTCACATGTTGTGAATTATACCTAAACAATCTCCAGCATATGACAAGAAGAATGTACTTGTCGTTAGATCAGTCTGTTTCATTGTCGAAAACATCTTCTTCAGAAGACCTAAAGATAACTGGCTTTTAAAAAAAATTCCTTGTCCATATCTTGACACATGATCAATTTCTGAGTACTCAGTTATATATATATATATGTAACTCAGTCTTTCTGAACCCTGTTTGATTGAAATTGATGTCTGATGAGTCATCAGCTGTTTTCGGGGCGGGGATGTAGCTCAGTCGGTAGCGCGCTGGATTTAAGTGTATCCAGTTGGCCGCTGTCAGCGTGAGTTCGTCCCCACGTTCGGCGAGAGATTTATTTCTCAGAGTCAACTTTGTGTGCAGACTCTCCTCGGTGTCCGAACACCCCCGTGTGTACACGCAAGCACAAGACCAAGTGCGCACGAAAAAGATCCTGTAATCCATGTCAGAGTTCGGTGGGTTATAGAAACACGAAAATATCCAGCATGCTTCCTCCGAAAGCGGCGTATGGCTGCCTAAATGGCGGGGTAAAAACGGTCATACACGTAAAAGCCGTGGAAGTTTCAGCCCATGAACGAACAAACAATCAGCTGTTTTCTAACCCCTACTTTAAAGGCACAGTCCTTCCAGTGTAAACGATTCAGCTCACTATCTCAGATCTGCCCAGGCCCAGCCACTAGTGGCTTTTTCAGAAATGAATTCATACAAAATCCCAATCCAGACAAAGATGTATGTGTCCAAGTGGAGTAGTGGCCCCATGCAAAAACCTGGCGAGCTATTAGTAAGTAGAATGATGGGAAGTCGTCGTTTACACGAGAAGGACTGTGCCTTTAAGAAGCGTTCGCATGATTGTTCTTCCGCCACATTTCGAACGTCCCCTGAACGAGATTTGCTCGCAACAAACATCGATGAAAAATGTCGATTCTTCTAAGCGACTGCCCACGTCTTTGAACAGGACGCACTGTCCATATTGTTCATTTTGGGGTGTAGTCATCTTCTTAGTATACAAATAGTATTCGTTCCTTAAATGACATATGAAAGGCACTTACGTTTCAACCCCAACCCCCCCCCCCCCCCTCATGCCCACCCACTCAACCGCCCCAACCCCCACGGGCCAAGGAAAAAATCCCACACACTTTCTTCTTCAAACACCATGCATTTGAAAGTCTTCGGCCTTGGAAAACACCTATATACGCCCAAAAAAATACATGCAGAAAAAAGAAACAAAATTGAGTAGCGCCGTACAGTATTGACAGCACGCTTTCCCCAGTGCGAAAGCAGCCCGAATGTCCACGAGGATAACCCCACAGGACGATAATGATACCAATACCAATTTCATTTTTTTTCCCCCACTCACCTCCTCTCTCTTGACAGCGTTCCTCCTGAAGAAAGCCTTGCACGATTCGCAGGTTATGACATCGAAGTTGTGAGCGAGGGCCTTGTCCCCGCAGATGCGACAGATCTTGTCCTCCAGCGACCGTTTCTTGCGCAGGGGTCCTGGGCCCGTGCCTGTGTCCTCCTTGCCTGGTGGGGTCGTCGGGGGGCTGTCCCCTGGGGCAATGGCAAGCCGTTCTGGTCAAAAATCGGTCTGTTGATAAACCTATACTTCACTCTAAAAAGAAGTGTTCCACTTTTGAACACATTTATGTTACAAGTTTTTAACACATTGTGACATAGTATATAGTGATATGTACAAGCAAAAGCAGCACACATAAAAAACACCAGTGTACAAATGGTAAACAGACATGTGTTAAAAAGTAGAATACTTCTGTTTGGAGTGTTCGTCGGGTCTCGAAGCCCAAAGCAGTAAGTCGTATTTTGGTAGCAAATGTCAAGATTAATCGAAAAACAAATCCTTCTCGAACGTGAATATTACCTAAATCCGACCGACAATAAGATAAGCTAACTACAATAGCTGATCGGATGATTTGCATATGCCTATAAAGGTTTCCATTGGCTGATTTTTAAATGTAACTGCTTTGATGATTGGCTGATTTGAACCAAAGGCGACGCTATGAAGATTTGGCTGAGTTTGGTTGAATAGCACAGCTACAAATCGTATCTGCTTTGGTGATTGGCGGATTTGAAAAACGAGCATGGGTATGAAGGTAATTATTGTCCAGCTTCTGATTGACCAGAAGGGCTTGTACGTGGTGCTTGGTTAAGCTAAATGCTTGCTATACTTACGACCTTCTGCTTCTAGCTTGGTGTGCATGGGGTCGTCCATAGTCGCTTGGTCTTTGCCACTGCCTTGGTCTTCTGTTCCACCTAGGTCGCCCACAACGCGGGTCTCCGGTGGTGGTGGGGGTGGTGGTGCTGGTGGTGATGGTGCTGGTGGTGATGACGGTGGCTGCGGCTTCTCGCCCTTGACCGTTAAGGCCTCAACGACCTCCTTGACCGCGGGCTTTTTGCAGCTGGCCTTGCACTGTTCACCTGCAAAACAGTAGGGTCACGCTCAGTAAATTCATGTCCCAGCTCGTTTCTTGTACTGGGGACAGAAATAGCAAATTAGCACAGCATAGCATCAATAAAATGACTAGGGACTAGGAATCGAGAGGGAGCCGAGTGTGTGTGTGTGTGTGTGTGTGTGTTTGTCTGTGTGTGTGTCTGTGTTTGTGTGTGTGTGTGTTTGTGCGCGCGCGCGCGCGCGTGTGTGTGTGTGTGTGTGTGTGTGTGTGTGTGTGTGTCAGTGTGTGTAACGAGTTTTTCTAGTGCAGATACAAAGAGAATTTTTGAATAAGGTCCTTGCTGGGGTTTTTTATTTTATTTTTTTTAATTTTTATATCAAGATGCAAATTGCAAATCTTGATTCTGGAGTTGAGTCCGCAAAGAAACTTAGAAAAGCTTCGATATGTACAATATAATTTATTATTTCATTCTTTCATTATTTCCTTCATTATGTACTTTATTCATTCATACAAGTATGTAAAGTAAATAAGATATCATTATTCCTTCACTTATTTATAAATTAATAACGCAGAGAAATAATCAAGGAAAAGGGGTATATCATCATATATCATCCAAGCAAACATTAAAGCCCTGAGTGTACACACTTTTTGCACGTTCGACCCACTTACCTGGTTTACAGTGAGGACATTTTGGGGGTGACATTTTTCTCTGACCCTGACAGTGCACGAAGTTCACAAAGCGGTTAATAGAATTCTTCCAAGTTTTCAAGAAAGAAAGAATGTATGCTTTTGTGTGTTTCAAAGTCTTTCTCTCGGCTTTTCACTGTGCTCAAACTCTCACTGTCAAATTATCTGCGTCCGTTGAATTATTACTCGTACTCTCAGCTTTACCTTGACCCGAATGACGATGTAAACTTCCAAATGCGACCGACCTAGAGAAAATCTTGATAACAAATGTTTAACCTACTTTTTTAAATGCTTTTTTTAAACGAATTTTTAATTTTTAAATTTTTTTTTTAATTTTCAGACAAAATCTACCAGCCAGTTTCAACAACTGCACGTCGACGTTGAAATTCTTCTCAGTGAAGATTTTGCGTTTGGTAACACAAAACGTTTGTGATGAAAACGACACAATCAGTTTCAGCCTGCTAAACAGAAGAGAAACAACCCAAAGATTGCACACTGAAGAAATCACTGATCACTTGCTGCACGTTATCTGACAGTCACCGCTTTTGCCCTGATGCTTTTATCGCGAGGACTGTGAATTCGTTTACACTGAAGTAAAAGATATTAAAAATTCGGTTTTGCTATCTGGTATAGTGTGTGATATCGCAACGACTGTTTGCCGAGAGGTGTGGGATCGTCTCGAGTTCTGTCTGCGCCTGCCGCGGCATATGAAATGTGTATCCACACACTCACGTACACTTTTTATATTTTGTTGGCCTTCAAGGCTTTTGTGTATTCATGACTTTTTTTCCTCTTTTCTTTTCAATGCTTATCGTCGAGCGGCTTAAAGGCACATTAAGCCTCCCGTAAACCATCACAGATACTGTCAGGCTTTTACACAGTACAAACACCCTTTCATTTAAACACTCACCGCTTGAGAACATCCTAGGTGCCCTCCATAAAGAGCGAGCAATTTTCAAAGAATTTATTTTTGCGTGGCAGTTTATCTTACCCCTGAGCCATCGTGAACCCGTGTGATCAAGTTTCCCTTTTTTACAATGTAGTCGTCAGTTAGTAATTTGAATGCGACTCGTTGTGAGCTTATCTGCAATAGCACGTTATTAAGTACCTCTGACTATGCACGAAACAAACGGCTGTGGTTCACAAGAACTCTAGCGATGGCTTTTGACTGTTCAGAGGAACTGGCGATATGTATAAACCGTCGTCTGCTACGAGAACCACGACCTTGCGTGACCCTGCTTCCGGGCTTTTCTTTTTTCAAACATTCAAAACTTCGAATTGTACTGATCTTATCTTGATGAAAAAAGAATTCTTTTATGATTTAAGAATGTTTGTGTAACAAGCTGTCAATTTATTATTTAGATTGTAAAAGTTAGGTCAAGCGCCAAAACGCACCACGGTCCGATTGTCTCTGACACAATCCGCAAAATTAATTCTTTGAAAATTGCTCGCTCTTTACGTAGGGCACCTAGGATGTTCCCGTTTGGTGAGCGTTCAAATGGAAGGGTGTTTGTACTGTGTGTAAAAGCCTGACAGTATCTGTGATGGTTTACGGGAGGCTTACTGTGCCTTTAACCTGTTTACGGATGGTTACAAACGTAGCCAACAAACATAGCTGCTCTTATCAGTATTTGATTGTTTGTGGATTTTGTCTCCGAACAGTCACACCATAAATAAAAGGTCTTCATCGAGGCTTCTTGGATAACAAACTTAATGTCAATAAGGAGAGCACGCACGCATCAAATGAAATACTTGGGGCTATTTGTTTTTTTAGGGGGGAGGGGGTGGGCACGCGTACCGTGCTTGATTAAAGATACCCGCTGCTTTTCCGCGTGATCTTGTGATGTAAGTTATCACAGATTCACCAATCTTTAAGCAGCATCCTCCACGTGAACATTGACAAGTAACTGCTAAGAGTAATTAGAGCGCAACGTGAAGAACAAGTCGTCCTACTCAGACTCCGCACTGGACATAACAGACTAAACCATCATATGGCCACAAAGCTGAAGCTAGTTCCCTCCCCCCTATGTCCGTGTGGCAAGAATCAGACAGCAGAGCACATCTTGCAGGCTTCTCCATACCACAGTGCTCTGAGGGACACCACCTGGCCAGAGGAGACAGCGCTACAAACGAAGCTATACGGCCCCAAAAAGGACTTGGAGAGGACAGCACGTTTCGCCCTGCAGTCCGGACTGACGATCACCCCTCGCGGGTTTGGGGGAAGAATTTACCCGATGCTCCCCAGCATGTCGTAAGAGGCGACTAACGGATTCTGTTTCTCCTTTTACCCTTGTTAAGTGTTTCTTGTATAGAATATAGTCAATGTTTGTAAAGATTTTAGTCAAGCGGTATGTAAGAAATGTTAAGTCCTTTGTACTGGAAACTTGCATTCTCCCAGTAAGGTCATATATTGTACTACGTTGCAAGCCCCTGGAGCAATTTTTTTTATTAGTGCTTTTGTGAACAAGAAACAAATAACAAGTGGCTCTATCCCATCTCCCCCCTTTCCCCGTCCCGATATAACCTTGAACGGTTGAAAACGACGTTAAACACCAAATAAAGAAAACGACTGACGATCTAACAGCGAACGACAAGAAGAAGAAGAGCGCAAATTTCAGCCTCTCAGGCAGAGATCAAATCGGTAACACATGTGGCGGGAAGGGCGAGGGGACAGGGGGGGGTGGGGGGGGGGGGGGGCAGGGTCTGATTGCTCGATTATTAGAGCATTGGACTAGTGATCCTCGGATCACGGGCTGGAATTTAGTCCAGCACGGGCGCAGGTCAACTATATAGACTATATATATATGTGATGACTCAGAGGCAATATCCATGTCCCATCCCCGTGTCACCACCATGGCACTTAAAAGACCTCGGTCATTCTGCCAGAAGTGGTGGAGGCTGATTACACCTAAACATACACACACCTTGGTAGCGCGACTCTTCTTTCTGCTAGCTTTCCACAGGGAGGAATGGAATACGGTGGAACCTCCCTTTTTAATTATTAAGACCTCCAAAAATCTAAGAAAATCAGGTCTTAAAACTGAAGGAGGATCGAGTCTTAAAATGGAGGTAAATTTACAGCGGTTATGAACCAAAAATCTGAAAAAGTAAGGCCCACAAAGGGGGGAAGTATTAGATAGGGGGGGGGGGGGGGGGGGGGTCGGGCTTAAAAATACGGTTTTACTGTAATACAAGAATGCAAATGCGAAGAAAAAAGTAGCGAAGTAAAAGTATGGCAATGCGGAGTATGTATGGGTGAATGGACGATTCCTCCTCAGCCTTGGCTGGTTTTCACTGTGCCGAGTGTGATTCTTTAAGCCTATACATGTTTACCGGTAATCGCGATATTCCATCAGCGTCGAAAACTGTCCACAAACCTATTCTAGCAGCAGAACTGTCGGCCACTTGAAACATCGTGGTAATCTTACGGTTGGGATTTTTCAGCAGATGCAGCCTGTCCAAAATGTACTGACAATTGTTGCCCCTACCTTGAAACTGTTTTAGCAGTGTATACCGAGCAAGCTCACGGCAAATCATGTTTCATATCAGACCCAGTAAAACGTAATCAAGTGCTCTAACAGAAATATATAATAAGATGTTTTAATAATCTCCTCTTGGTTATGCCAGCGTCGATTATCGCCCTTGTTTACAAGCAAGTATACTGAAACAAATAATTATTGTCAAAATCAGTCTGACAGTTTTCAATGGAAAAATTATGACAACAAAGACGCAGACATCTTTCTTCTGAGGCAAACCTAGATTTCGAACATTTTGTTAGTGTTTTGTATGCGCAGTTGACATGAAACAGTATAGGGAGGAAACCCAGATATGCAATGATAAATTACCAAAGGTGACTTTTTTTGGAGGCTGCAGCAGGAGAAAACCAAGAGTATGAGACGTTTAATTGGGCGAAGTCGACTACGCGAAGTATACTTCGCGAATCTGGCCGCACGGAGCTTTAGCACTGAGTTGTCGGTAAAAAGACTTCGAGAAGTCTTCGCGAAGTCGATTTCGAGCTCATGATTATGGACCGCCTTTACAATTGGATTGAGAATGTAAACTTACTTTTACGTAAGTTTATTACATACACAAAAAAACAGAAGAAGAAAAGATACTGTTGTATGTCTAAAACGACATTAAATGGTGCCCGAAAGTAACCAACGCTGCCCGTGAAACCAACTCGCGTCTCATCACATTTGTGATCGCATCAGGACCGTGCTGGGATGACCCTGAAAGGTCAATGGGGTGAAAACCATCAATCCGGCTAACACCGCCGATAAGCCATATTATCGAACCGTAGCCAAAATACAGAAGGTTTAATTTCGCATATGACGTAAGAAATTGTACTATTTATAACTTATATATTATAAGACCATGTGACCACACAACTGAAGTGAAAGTTAAGTCAGAGAAGCCATATTCATTGTCTCTAGTAAAGTAACGAATACACACGTTGATCAACTTGATCTGAAGAAAGGCGACAAATACAGGCATACACCAACTGATTTCACCACTGTATTTATCACACTTAGAAGTAAAAGTAAATTCAGAGATACTATTGTAAACAACCATAATTTCATGACATCTCTGGTTAGATGACACAGGGACATGCATGCAAGCTTTATAGTGATGCGTACGTATAGGCACACATGCACTGGCCGAATTTACCATTACATTTATCACATTTAAATTCAGCGGTACTCAAAATAATTTAACACGCGCACACTTGGTTTTAATGGAGGGCTTGCAACAAACTCATTCTCATGAATTAGTTTAGTCGACTCAATGCGTTCAATGAAAAAAAGACTATACAAAAAATGAAAATATAAAAAAGACTAGTAGTTAACCTTTATCATAATTCACAAATCTTCAAAAATTTGTCATTGATTTATTGGCACGGTGAAGCATGTCATAATTCTTGCAGTAAAAATTATGCAGCAATAAGTTAGACCCCGTGTCAATGATAGTAGTAGTTAGCGTCAGAATAGTCGACTTGACAGTCGGCAACGGAAATAACCGTCACCTGTTTCGTTTCTCACGTTGTTGACAGCACTCGGTTATCTGTCTTTGAGTTTTCTAAAACGGGACCAAACCCAGAGGGTGGGGGAGAGTGGGAAAGAAACCAGAAACGGCAGGCATACTTACAGTTTTTTTCCGAAGCTCCACCGTAGAATTTAGTAATGGCGGCTGCGAGATAGTGATAGTTTTGAGGCCTCGGGTCAAACTGGCCTACATACCATGATTGTGCAAGGCCCTGTATTTGACATGTAGGCTGCCTGTTCTCGTTGCTTGCTATACGCTGGTTTATCTCGGTTGCTGCTAGGCCACTCTCATTTACTAATGGTTATGGCGTAAGCGAACTTTACACTGTTAGGCAATACTGCCGTAGCACATTACATTTTAGTCTAAATGTGTTGTTTTCTGTCGACGTGGTGATGTTTGAACCTTCCATTGCAACCACTTCACGAAAGCAACCACATGTCAACAACTACCACCCTGAAGGACCCCAGACGAGTTTCTCTTCTATTTAATTCACTACCTGTCTATTACGGCCATTTTTGGTCGGTCCGTTGAGTGTTAGTTATGGACACTGGGGTTGGAAAATATTTCCTTGCATTTCTTAGAGCTTGCATCGTTCATAACATACTATAGAATCACCATCAAATATTATGTGTCTTCGCTTAAAAGAAACACACACACACACACACACACACACACACACACACACACACACACACACACACACACACAAACACTACTACAAGAAAGAAAGAAAGAAAGAAAAAAAGAAAGAAGATCAAGAAGGAACAAGTGTATTTTTTCACCGGGACTGTTAAGTCCTGGGCTGGCCGAAACCCTGCGGCTGAAACTGCGCGGACTAGTGGACCCAAAAACAACAACAATGAACCTAATTTGCTTAAAACGGATTTTCTTAACCTTTAAATTTGAACAAATGTTTAAATCCAACACAACACCAATGTAGATACTTTTGGATCCAGGAAACAATAAAGAATACAATGCAACCATGTCTTTCAATCTGTGATTGTAATGCCATTTTCAATTAGTTAGGTTTTTTTAAGCTTGTGAGATGAAATGCAATCCCATAGTCCGGACCGGGTCAAACATTGTGTTGATAAATATGTCACTGAATTGGATTGAAATATGCAATCGCCGGTGCGGCCTCAACTTTTTACATTTAGTCAAGTGCGTGCGTGCGTGCGTGCGTGCGTGCGTGCGTGTGTGTGTGTGTGTGTGTGTTGTGTGTGTGTGTGTGTGTGTGCGTACGTAGAGCGATTCAGAGAAAACTACTGGACTGATCTTCATAAAATTTCACATGAGACTTCCTGGGTATGATATCCCCGGGCGTCTTTTTTTCATTTATTCTATAAATGTCTTTGATGACGTCATATCCGGCTTTTTGTGAAAGTCAGTTGAGGCCGCACTGTCACGCCCTCATTTTTCATTGATTGAAATTTTGGTCAAACAATCTTCGACAAAGTCCGGACTTTGGTATTGCATTTCAGCTTGGAGACTTAAAAATTAATTAATGAGTTTGGTCATTAAAAATTTTTAAATTGTAATTAAAATTATTTTTTTATAAAACGATCTAAAAATAATTTCATCTTAATCCTAATCATGTCTTGATTCCAAAAACATATCAATCTGTCATAATGGGATTAAAAACAAACTCTGAAAATAAAAAATTAAAAAATTATGATTAAAATCAAATTTCCGAAATCCATTTGAAAATAATTTCATCTTATGCCCTGTGGGTTTCTGATTCCAGAAACATATAGATATGTTATGTTTGGATTAAAAACAAGCTCAGAAAGTAACAAGTCGCGTAAGGCGAAAATACAATATTTAGTCAAGCTGTCGTACTCACTGAATGAAACTGAACGCACTGCATTTTTTTCTCACCAAGACTGTATACTAGTAGCATCGTCAGTCCACCGCTCGTGGCAAAGGCAGTGAAATTGACCAGCCAGAATAACGCGGTAGTGGTTGCGCTGAGCAGGATAGCACGCTTTTCTGTATCTCTGTTCCTTTTAACTTTCTGAGCCTGTTTTTAATTCAAATATATCATATGTATATGTTTTTGGAATCAGGAACCGACAAGGAATAAGATGAAAGTGTTTTTAAATTGATTTCGAAAATTTAATTTTGATCATAATTTTTATATATTTAATAATTTTCAGAGCTGGTTTTGAATCCAAATATGACATATTTATATGTTTTTGGAATCAGAAAATGATGAAGAATAAGATGACATTATTTTTAATTACAATTTTCAGATTTTTAATGACCAAACTCATTAATTACAATACCAAAGTCCGGCCTTCGTCGAAGATTGCTTGGAACAATTTCAATCCATTTGATTGAAATATGAGGGCGTGACAGTGCGGCCTCAACTTTTACAAAAAGCCGGATATGACGTCATCAAAGACATTTATCCAAAAAAGAAAAATATGTCCGGGGATATCATAATCAGGAACTCTCATGTAAAGTTTCTTGAAGATCGGTCTAGTAGTTTTCTTTGAATCGCTCTACACATACACACACACAGACAGACACACATACACCACGTCCTTCTTTTCGATTCCCCATCTATGTTAAAACATTTAGTCAAAACTTGACTAAATGTAAAAAGAATAGAGGTACTCAAAAGCGTGCTATCCCGCTCAGCGCAACCACTACCGTGCTATACGGTCTGGGTGAAAATATGCAGTGCGTCAAGTTCAGTTTCATTCCGTGAGTTCGACAGCTTGACTAAATGTAGTAATTTCGCCTTACGCGACTTGTTTTTCTTACAGACGGATATGACGTAATCAAAGGCATTTACCGAGAAGAAAAAATGTAAACAAAGTAAAATGTGAACAGTAGAAAAAAAACACACACAAAAGAATAACAAAAACTATTAAAAAAAACAACACTTCAAACAACAACTGCTAACGTTCCTAAATCCAGCATTTAAAACAAGAATGGTTAGTTCATGCAGGGACCTATATTTATATAATAATAATAATAATAATAATAATAATAATAATAATAATAATAATAATAATAATAATAATAATAATAATTGTCAGTAAGTACTGGTGTCACATGACTGATGTGAACCAGTTGATTGGCTAATGGCGATGCGCTAAAACTGTTAGCGGCACTCTTGGAGTGCACTAACTTTTCCACAGAGCGTATTCTTCCGCCCTTTGCCTAAGCGACAGTGTACTCTCATCCTCAGAATTAATTAATGACATGTAGCTTATATTCTCCACAATACCAATGATTATGACCATAAATTTCCTGCTTCTCAATTAAAGCAGAAGTGGTTTTTTTCTGACAGATTGCATGTGCCTGTGCCACAGTTGCCACTGATCTAAAAATAGAACTCGCTGTGTCTAATTTTTCAGTTTTGACTTGCGAAGATTCCTCTCATAATTATGTCATGTTAGTGGCATGTAGCTTATTATCCACATTACCAAATGATGAGTTAGTATACAATTCCCAGCAGCTAACAGAAAACACAAGTGTTATTCAAATAACGTAGTGCTCAGCTAGATCAGCACGTACCAGACTACACTGAAATACGACTGCATCTGTTCAGTAAATGAATGTTTTCCGAATTATTATTTCAAGGCAAGAACAATCGGAATCGAAAACGTGTAGGGTTTAGAACGTTCTTACCATATATAAGACTTATTACCAGCCTGCCTCATGCGTGCAGACTCAGTGCAACGTGACGAGCAATTTTTGTTTTTGAAATGAGACTCAGTGCAGTGGTTCGATTGCCATACCCATAGCCTAGCAGACGACATAAATCCCGCTCAGCAAATTAACATGTTGGGCAAATGTGAACGATAAAACGATGGGGATATAATACGTGTAGGGTTCAGAGCATTCTTACCGTTCATATTTAGTACCAGACTCCCCGATGAGTGAAGATACCACACGAGAAACATGCCACATTTATTTTGAAAATGTGCTTTCCGTCGACCTTGGCAAGGGGCAAAACTCTGCACAGTCAATCTGTCGAAGCTCGATGAAGGTTTCGAATCGCAAATAACTAAGAGCACAGTCCTTTCTCCGAGTTTAAATGAGGTCTCTATGAAAGATCATCACTTTTTAGCTTAACGCTACACTGGAATTTACCAACAGAAATTAAAACAAGAGTTTGCGTGTGACGAAAGCACGACACACTTGAGACAGCCCACACAAAAGTAGATCTGACACAAACCTGACCACACAGTTACGCCTATCCAAATGCGCGTTGCAAAATGTGCGTTTTGAATCTTCTTTTTTATCTGGCGGTACTGACAATATCGTTATTGAAACGCTATGCGCTTCGTTCAATAATGAATTTTCTCGATTTGCTCTATAAATCCCTTAGTGCACTGGGATGTCTCAATAACTTAAATAATAATAATAATAATAATAATAATAATAATGATAATAAATGAGCATTTATATAGCGCAACATCATAACTTTACAATTATGCTCTTTGCGCTTGACACATTTAAAATTAAAACACAGTTATACAAGCATTTACATCTACATTCATAGTCAGCAACGCTTAATTAAAAGCATACACCATCAAACATACATTACAAAAGATTCTTCCACTAACTAAGTAATAAAAACATGAATAAAATAGGTAGTGAAAACAAGGAAATACCAGCTGAATACCCTTAATCAAACAGAACATGTTATCAACAATACTGAAAACAGCCCTAGATGTTTATATACATTATCACATTATCACTAAAACAACAAATACACTACATGTAGCCTACTAATGGACTGAGAAAACAAAATCAGGGGTTGTATTTCTTGAAGAGGTGCGTTTTAAGTGCTCATTTGAATGCTTGGGGTGACCATAGATGTGTACTGAGGGGGAATACACATCTATGGGGGTGACTGAGAGTGGCGGATGTGAAAAGGGAGAGAATTCCATTGTGTGGGTGCGCAGAAAGTAAACTTTGAAGTGCGTTGTCCGTATGTTTTTGGTTTTGGTGTGTGGAATGGTGAGGATGCGACAGTCAGAAGAGGCACTGAGTTGTCTTGCTGGAGAATAGACGGTGAGGAGTTCAGAGAAGTAAGCAGGAGACGAGCCAGAAAAAGAAGTTAAAGCAGAGGGTGGACAGTCAATGGCAATGCGGGCTTGAATAGGTAACAAGTGCAGTGTGTGAAGAAGTGGTGTTGCGTGATCTCGTTTTCGTGCTTTCAGAATGAGGCGTGCTGCCGAGTTTTGGACTTTTTGTAGTTTATGCAGGAGGTACAGAGGACAGCCAGAGAGAAGAGAGTTGCAGTAGTCAAGTTTAGAAAGAACAAAGGCACAGACAAGAGTGTTAGTTGTTTGAGAGGAGAGTGTGTGGCGAATGGTGCTGATCTTACGAAGCTCAAAATAAGCTGCTCTACAGTGAATCCAAGGTTTCTAGCTGATGGTGAGAAAAGAATGTCGGTGTTGCCTATTTGAACAGAAACAGGTTGGGGAGAGGGAAATGTAGTGTTCTTCTTTTTGCACAGTAAGACTTCAGTCTTATCATCATTAAGACTGATTTAAAACATCGGAATGGTTTTGAATCAGTGTGGAGAGGGGCTTAGTGTAGATCTACATGATGAAAAGGATGGGACCGAGTACTGAACTTTGAGGAACGCCGAAAGAAAGTGGGGCTTGAGCAGACATATGGCCATCGACAAGCACTGTGACAGCCTGAGTCCTGCCAATGAGATAGGACTCAAGCCATGCTAGCGGTGGACCGGAGATGCCGTACAGAGTCTGAAGTCTATGGAGAAGCGTGACATGGTCAATCGTGTCGAACGCTGCAGAAAGGTCACTTAGGGTAAGCACTGACACATCACCACCATCCACAGCAGACAGAATGTCACTGATTACTTTAAGTAGGGCTGTTTCAGTACAGTGAGAAGGGCGATAAGCGGACTGAGAGTGCGAGATCAAATCATATTGTGTTCAAATATGACAACAGCTGCTTTTTAGGTCTATGGTTCATGGAACGTTTAATTTTTGACAAAACAAGACACCACGGAATTCATAAACAAGTCGCGTAAGGCGAAATTACTACATTTAGTCAAGCTGTGGAACTCACAGAATGAAACTGAACGTAGTCCACGCTAGTGCAAAAGGCAGTGAAAGTGACGAGCCTGTTTGGTGCGGCAGCGGTTGCGCTGTGCACGCTTTACTGTACCTCTCTTCGTTTTAACTTTCTGAGCGTGTTTTTAATCGAAACATATCATATCTATATGTTTTTGGAATCAGGAACCGACAAGGAATAAGATGAAATAGTTTTTGAAACGATTTCGGAAATTTAATTTTGATCATAATTTTTATATTTTTAATTTTCAGAGCTTGTTTTTAATCCAAATATAACATATTTATATGTTTTTGGAATCAAAACATGATAAAGAATAAGATGAACGTAAATTTGGATCGTTTTATAAAAAAAAATTTTTTTTTACAATTTTCAGATTTTTAATGACCAAAGTCATTAATTAATTTTTAAGCCACCAAACTGAAATGCAATACCGAAGTCCGGCCTTCGTCGAAGATTGCTTGGCCAAAATTTCAATCAATTTGATTGAAAAATGAGGGTGTGACAGTGCCGCCTCAACTTTTACAAAAAGCCGGATATGACGTCATCAAAGACATTTATCGAAAAAAAGAAAAAAACGTCCGGGGATATCATTCCCAGGAACTCTCATGTCAAATTTCATAAAGATCGGTCCAGTAGTTTAGTCTGAAACGCTCTACACACACACACACACACACACGCACACACATACACCACACCCTCGTCTCGATTGCCCCCTTGACTAAATGTAAACAAGTTGCGTAAGGCGAAAATACAATATTTAGTCAAGTAGCTGCCATTTTTCAGCAAGACCGTATACTCGTAGCATCGTCAGTCCACCGCTCATGGCAAAGGCAGTGAAATTGACAAGAAGAGCGGGGTAGTAGTTGCGCTAAGAAGGATAGCACGCTTTTCTGTACCTCTCTTTGTTTTAACTTTCTGAGCGTGTTTTTAATCCAAACATATCATATCTATATGTTTTTGGAATCAGGAACGGACAAGGAATAAGATGAAAGTGTTTTTAAATTGATTTGGACAATTTAATTTTGATAATAATTTTTATATATTTAATTTTCAGAGCTTGTTTTTAATCCGAATATAACATATTTATATGTTTTTGGAATCAGCAAATGATGGAGAATAAGATAAACGTAAATTTGGATCGTTTTATAAATTTTTTTGTTTTGTTTACAATTTTCAGATTTTTAATGACCAAAGTCATTATTTAATTTTTAAGCCACCAAGCTGAAATGCAATACCGAACCCCGGGCTTCTTCGAAGATTACTTGACCAAAATTTGAACCAATTTGGTTGAAAAATGAGGGCGTGACAGTGCCGCCTCAACTTTCACGAAAAGCCGGATATGATGTCATCAAAGACATTTATCAAAAAAATGAAAAAAACGTATGGGGATTTCATAGCCAGGAACTCTCATGTCAAATTTCATAAAGATCGGTCCAGTAGTTTAGTCTGAATCGCTCTACACACACACACACACACAGAGACACACACACGCACACACACACGCACATACACCACGACCCTCGTTTCGATTCCCCCTCGATGTTAAAATATTTAGTCAAAACTTGACTAAATGTAAAAAAAATCGTTCTGCAGTCGTCCTAACCAGTATAATCAAGTTGTTTTAGGGCTATATGTGGCCAAATAGAGGGATGGTCTTATCCCAATTAAACGCCTGAAAAGATCTGAGATGTATGATGACCCGAATCGCGTATAGTAGTTACTGTTACCAATTACTGGTATAAGTTGAGGCTACTCCCGTACTACCGTAAGCCTTCCCAACTGATGACATTACTAACATTGAGTTTCGGTGTGTTTATCGAAACACACACACACACACACACACTTTTCTTGAATAACGGACTTCCGAGAATGCACCGGCCGAGTGCAAATGTACTGTGACAGGGCCATAATTGGTAACCCATATTTGCAGTGTGCTTGCACTATTTGAATCAACTATGATCGGCTGGGAAATGGTCATTGTTTTCACTGGTTTGTGGAAGTCAAGTTTATAACAAATCCAGGAGTATACGTGACAACAACGTGATGAGTGGTAAAGTTTCATCGGGTCGCCATGGTTACTTGTCACTCTTTGTTCGTCACAGTGGGGGAAAATCATTCTAAATATAGCCTACAAATCCCATCATGCTCTTCTGTCATAATGTCTGCTTGGACAAAAATGGTGGAAAAACTGAGAAGATAGAGCGGGTTTGTTGAAACCAGAATCACGCGATCGCAACTTTTCTGCGAATCGAGGCTAAGGTGACATCTTTATCCGACTAAAATCTGTAAGTATCCATAAAAACAGCCGCACAATTGGAGTAGCCGGTGAATAAGGGTGTGTGACAGTCTTTTTGCTCGACACGCCGCTTTTGTTGACAAAACGAACGCACTCGAGCACTTGTTTTGGGTACTTGTGCAGTTGTGGCCGTTTTCCTGTGTAAACAAATCAGCTGAAGAATAGATTTACTTCAGCTTATTTCCTGAGTTATTTTGTAACTATGCAGAGGAACTCCTTAAGGAGTAATCTTGAGGTACAGGGATAGATTTCGCCGCCGCAATAAATGGTCAACTGATTTGACAGGAAAAGGTTGTTTCCCTTGGTCTGCTCTGACTGAGTGTGACACTGACAGTGAGTGAGTGAGTGATTTGGAGATTAAACGAAGACAGACGGTTCTAGTTAGGGTGTATAAAGTACACGTGGTTGATGTTCAGTTTTATAAAGGCCAAGGATGTGTCAGTAATAGTAAATCAAGAGGGCAGCATCGTGATAATCATAATGTCTTCACTTCAGCATCGTGATAATGTCTTCAGGCAGGTGAAGACTGCAAAAGCCAAGGCCATTACAATTTACATGCACTTCCCTGCAGGATACTGTATCTGGTGAAATAGTTCATGGTTTGCTCACTGCCGTTTACTTTTGATAGTCCTGTCTGTTTCAAAAAACAAATCTGTCTGACTAAATAATTCAACACATTCTGTGGCAACTGCAGTGGCGTACACTGAAAATAAAATTTCAGTTTAAATTAAAAGCTTCTGTATTTTGCATCAAATGATCAATGCAAGTGTACCCTTTCTTAAAAAAAAAAGTAAAGTCCTTTAGTCTCAGCCATAGTATCCACACCTCCCAATTTTCTTTCTCAACCGCCTTGTGTTGAACTTGAACTTTGAAGTGTCCTTCCTATTTAATTTTTCAAAACAAACACACATGACAATTGACATACTGGGAACAATCCGATCAAGGATGATTGCAGATTGGTTTGACATTCACTGATTCAGCTAATTTGACACCACAGAGGTCTTGAAACTGAAAGCCAGAATTCTCAACTCACCAATCAAACAAGTAACTTAGCTTTCAGTTTCATACATTGGTATGCCAGAACTTTTGTTGTACTTCTCCATCAAAGTTGATTAAAAAACTGGAATCACTGTTTGCAGATATGCTGTGGGAAGGTTGGGCCAGTTGAGTCATCATCAGCCAGCCTGGACGGCCCACCGCATCTCCCCCCTCCTTTTTCCCCTAGAATGCACGTGCAGTCTATGCCCATGCCTGCCCCACTTGAACGAGATATGATGCCGTGAGTACATTTTGCACAAGTAAAATTAATTCAGTTGTACTTGTAGGATCCTGACATGTACACATGTGATACAGTGGAACCCCCCTGTTAGGACTTCCTCCCTTTTAAGACCTTGATTTTTCAGTTTTTTGTTTATAACATCTGTAACTTGACCCCCATTTTCTGACTCCCTCCTTTTCCAGACCTGATTTTCTCAGGTTTTTGGAGGTCTTAAAGGGGGGGGGGGGTTCCACTGTACTTGGATAGGTACGCAAGCATCTCTTTTCATTTTATTCACTCAAGATTCTGAACTGATACAGTTGTTCCTCCCATTTTTTGTTTAGACCTTAGATAAAAAAAAATCCCTTGTACAGTGGAACCCATCCCCCCTTTTAAGTCCTACACAAATCGGGTCTCAAAAAGCAGGGAGTCTTAAAATGGGTGTACATTTACAAATGACAGAGGCCCTGAACAAAACATGAAAAAGGGGTCTTGAAAAGGAGAAAATCTTAATTAGGGAGTCTTGATAGGGGGGGGGGGGGGGGGGTTCTACTGTAATTAGTTAATTTATACATTAAAGAGAAGGAATCTCACAAATAAACTGCAATTTTACGGAAGAGAACATTTGACTCTTGAGGAAACGTCTGAAACCAGATGTGGGTGGGGAATTTGGAAGATGTCTGTCAATTTAATTATCATATTTTTTTTTAGTATGAGGATATTGAAACTAGGAGAGAGAAAGAAAGTTGCATAATGGAGGGGGGGGGGGGGGTTGTGTGTTTATGGAGGAGGAGGGGGGGGGGGTTTATAACTGCATTTGACTGTTCATAATTATGATGGGCCTTGAGATTCATCCTACACCTTGTTTCCCCTCGGTGTTGAGTGTGTAACAGTAAGTAACCTGTACATGATGCAGCATATGTCCATGTTACACACATAAGTGAGAACAATGTCATCGACTGTGTTTGTAGATTGGAGATCATTGCTTTTGGTCTGACACTGACAGTGACATACTGTTAATTAAATGTTGTCAGTATATTAGAGTGCTAGTGCTAAACTAAAAGCTAAAATTCTCATCAATAATTTCTCTCAACAATCAAACAAACGATTTACTGAAAGCATTAGAACGTCAGAACTTGTACTTGTCTACGAACAAACTTTCACAAGCAACTAATGTGAAGTACTAAAAAACAAGAAATTCCTCCGAGGTAGGAAAAACACCCCCGTCCTTACCATTCTCACTGCCACCAACTGAGAAGGCACTGCTAACAAGTGTGGTTAAAATAAGTTGATTGAGTGGACAAAGAGACAGGCGGAGAAAAAGACAAATCAATATAACTCTTTCTGTAACACCTACTGCCCGCATACAGAAAACAAAAGATCCCGAGAAAAAAAAAATTCGGTTTGCGCTGCGCGCTGAGAGCAGGTATTGAAATATCTCATCGACCAGATTTTGTCCGGGGTGTATTTGCCGCTTCGCCGGGTAGCAAGAAGAGCCGAATACCCGGCTTGAGTGGCGCACTGTACGCCGGCTTCGAACCATGGACCCGTCAAGCTTCGGTCCCTTCCAGACTCGTGGTATGGGAACAGCACGAACATGATTCAGGGGCCATAATGCCATTCCTGATCATATCATGTCGAGTCCCATACTTGTCGTTAAAATTAATATTAAAAGTCCTACGGTTTTGAGCCATTAAGGACTTGAGTGTTTGTCCGCTTTCAAAAAGAGGAAAGAAAGAAACAAAAAATAAGGAGAGGAGGGCAGGGGGTGGGGTTGAGTTGATAATGCTCTGTGGAATTTGTTAAAATGAAAAGTAGTTAAGATGTTTCTTGGTAAGAATTATAAGTCTGTATTCTATATCTTGAATAACGGGTTTGTAAAATGATTTTTTTTTTTTAATTCAAATCGAGTTAAAAAGTGGAACCTTTCAGGATCACCAATAAAACCAAATAGATGAGCAAGTAAGAGGAACATGAACAATAAATCTCAAAACTTTTTACAAATAAAAGGATTAAGATGTAAGCCACGAAGGCCGTGGTAATAAAAACAATATGTACAGTTTGGCGACTAGTGGGCCTTGGGTGAGGATATGTTGTCTGGAGGCTAGTCGCTAGACTCAGGAGGGACGGCGGGAGCCACTCGACCTCAAACTGAAACACGCTGATGTGATAATCTGGGCTTAGTTATACCCACAGCCCCATGTCCGAGTCCCTGACCAGTCGGCACAGCAGCAAGCTGTGTGACCAGCCTAGAGAACTGCTACTGCGCAAATAATCCTGGGGACTCAGACCATGGAGCTGCATATGGTCATATAAGGTTTTAAAGGTAATTCTATTTGTAGCGCATGGAGCGAAAATGTGTTGAAATGAATAGGGTTCTCCACAATGGCAGGACTTGTTAAAGATATGGAAGCGGCAGCCGCCGGCACGGAGGCGTCTGAAGATAGGAGGTTTGTTGGGAGATCGGGGTGTAGATCGTTCATATCAATGGGTTGATAGGACAGAGATGTTACGTACTGACTTCGAATGAGTTTACGGATTTTACTGTAGAACTCGGTTACTGAGTAGCCGATGTTAGTGTTAGCTGGGCTAGATTCTGCCGCTTCTTTGGCAGCGACATCCGCCAGTTCATTTCCCCGGACCCCTACGTGAGAGGGGACCCAGAGAAATGATACGGATGTGCCGGATGAGATTAACTGGTGACATATAAAGAGGATTTCTCTTTGTAGCTCTGCCCGATTTGATGTGTTTCGATGCAGAGCTTGTAATGAAGAGCGCGAGTCAGAGCAGAAAACTACCGCACGCGGTGTGACTGGGAGGTCATTTATAAAAGTGCATGCCATGAGCAAGGCAAATAGCTCGGCTGAGAATATGGAGATGTCTTTATTAAGAGTATATTTCCTTGAGGTTTTGAGATCTGGGATCACAAAGGCGCAGCCAACGCTGCCGTCTGCAAATTTGGATCCATCAGTAAAGACTTTTAAATGCTCCGAGAATTTGTAGTTTAGGGTTTCTTTTGTAACAGTAGCTAGGTAGACGGGGTTATCTTTTTTGGTAGTATTATCTTCACTGTCGTATATGATAGTAGGGGTTTCCTCAAGCCAAGGCGGGTAGGAGGGCGGGGGGACCCTGGCCAGCTCACTGACCTTCACCCCGCTATCGGCTAGAATGCGGTTTACTGTGTCGGATAAGGGTAGCGTTTTGGCCAAGAGTTGAGTGCTATGTTTGGCGTTGGCCTCATAATTTTGGTGCTGAGGAAAAAAGTCAGTCAGGACCTCGCAGGCAGAGTTCTCTACCGCGTGGGCTCTGACAGCATACTGAGCTGAACGGAGTTTTATCTCATCCACAAGGGGCAGCCACCCACACTCGCTGTAGACTCGACTCTTACTCGCTTGTTGGGAGAGTCCCAGAGCTATTTTGAGCGCCCTGCACTCTATAATAGCCAGTTTTTTCATGAGCGCCGGGCGTGTCGCGAAATAAGCTTCGCACCCGTAAAGGAGGCGGGAGCAAATTAATGCCCGCACTACCTCTGTGACACACTTACATCCTCTGGCCCAGGATTGGGACGCCAGGTAGCGTATGATATAAAGATCCTTGTTGGCCTTATTGATCAGATGTTCGATATGACTGGTCCAGTTAAGTCGGGTATCGATGATAACGCCGAGGAACTTAACTTCTGAGCTCGGTTTGATAATATCACAACCTATCTTTATACTGCAGTTCCTGTACAGTTATCTATGGGAGACAACAAGAAAGACTGTTTTATTTGAGGCTAGTTGGAAGCCGTTGGTGTACATATATTGACAGAGGTTGTCGATTTTAGTTTGGTAAGAAGATAAGTCAACAGTGTTGGTAACTCTGTTATGGCGTGGTCTATTAGTGTCTATTAAGGCGAGGTCGTCCGCATACAGAAGTACACTGGCACCGTCAACCTTAACAGAAGTAATGTCATAGAGCATGATGCTGAATAAGTTTGGCGCGATGATACTGCCCTGGGGAACCCCCATGTCCAGCGCATGGGTTTCGGACACCGAAGAGCCCACTCGGACAGACATCTTGCGATTGCTGATGAAGTTTTTGATGAATTGGTACATGTGGCCAGAGACACCGATTCTGCCGAGTTTTAGGAGTAGACGAGCATGCCAGACGCTGTCGTACGCAGATTTAATATCAAAGAAGGTTCCAAGAAGAGAATTATTACTATGTGCCAAGGTCTTTTTGATTTTTTCAGTGACGTGCACAATGTGGTCCGCACACGAACGACCTTGCCTAAAACCTGCCTGGCATGTAGGAATGATATTGTGTTTATTGAGGTGGAACTCCAGCCTCTGGTTCACCACACGCTCAAAGATCTTGCTGAGGTGGGGGGTTAGTGATATGGGGCGGTAACTGCCAGGTAGATTGCCCGGTTTTCCGCTCTTCAATACTGCTACTACTTGTGAGTCTGACCACGCTGCGGGGATAGTATCCTTTAACCAGCATAGATTGAAAAACTGAGTGAGCAACTTAACAAAGTTAGGTGGTAGATGTTTTATCATGTGATATGATATTGGGTCTAAACCTGTGGATTTTTTTGGGTCTTTCACAGAAGAGATGGCGTTTTGGACTTCTTTTGCCTTAAACATGCAGTTTATAGGCAACTGGTTGTCATCTGGGGGGTATGTGAAACCCTTCTCCTGATCTAACCTATAATTGAGTCGTTCAGTATCTAGGGATTTTGATTGACTATTTTTGGCAAAGGTATCTGCTAATAGGTTTGCCTTTTCAGAGTCAGTTGTGGTCATTTTATCACCCGCTAGTAGTGGCTTTTCTTTAGTTCTGTATCTACATTTAAATCTGCGGATTTTCTTCCAGATTTTGCCACAGTCTTTGTAATCTTTAGTTTCTTTGTGGACAAAGTTTTCCCAGTTTTGAAGTTTAGCCTCAGCGGTGATCTGGTTAAAATGTATTTCAGCTGACTTCATATTCGTGAAGTTAGCGTCTGAGCAGTGCCTGAGATATATATGTCCTAATGTGATATCGCTTGTTTGCCAAGGCTTCATCACAGTCTGCATTCCACCACTCATTCCTTTTGGCCTTACAGTTAGGATTTACTGATTTAAGCGGAATGTGATTATTGGCAGCAGTGAGTATACATTGACGTATGTTATTGTAAGAGGCTTCGATGTCATCCGTAAGGAGAGTTTCCTCCCTGACACCCTCGAGCTCCGCACGGAAGCTGTCCCAATTTGCCTGTTTGTAATTGTACTTTTTTCTGACCTCCGAGTTATTGCGATTAGGGGCGAAGTGGCGGAAGGTAAGAACAATGGGTAAGTGATCGGAGCCGAGGGCGTCCGGGAAAACGTTCCAGTCGATGTCAGTGACTATGGCATTTGAGCAAAGGGAGAGATCGATTGCTGACGGGGAATGGTCAGCTCTGTCTGGAAGTCTGGTTGCCGAGCCATCGTTTAGTATACAAAAGTCAGTTTCCAAAATGACGTCAGCAAGGTTGCTATTGGCATGTTTGTATCTAGGGTTAGCAGAGTCCCACAGAGGGTGGTGATTATTAAAATCACCCATCACGCACCAGTGTGCCCTGCTATGATCCAGGGATTTTAGCCATTCGGTAGTTCCTTTTTTATTACACCCGTGGGGGTAATATATGTTAACTATGTTGAGGTTTTTGGATCCTTTTATTTCGATTTCAACAGCACATGTACTGAGATTTTCTGAACAAGGGATGAGAGGTGCAAAGGGTTTGTAATTTAAGGAAGACTTTAGATAAATAGCTGTTTGAATGAGTTGCCCTGAGCCCTTTTGCTCTACTATGGGAGGGAAGTCAAAACCATCTATAGAAGGCAGTAGGGAGCGTTTTCTCTTGACTGACTGGATAACTAAGATGTCAGCAGAGTGATTTGATATATAGCTGAGAGAAGTTAGAGTTGATAGAGCGACAGTTCCACTGTAATATGATAAATCCGTGACCGCTTTCACCTTGTTCAGCCATTTTAACACGCACAAAGAAGGTAAGTTAAAGGGCAGATTTAAAATAGGTTAAAAAGTGGTTTTAACAGCTTTCATATCTGTCACGGACAACTGCTTGGCACCAGCAAGGGCGCCCAGCGCCAGAGTGGCGCCGCCCGGAATGAAGCGTTCAACCTTGGTGTTGGAGAGTTGTGTGTATGTAGCTGAGAGGGAGTCGATCAGGTCGAGAGGGCTCTGCATCTGTCTGGCCTTAACCATGAAGCCGAGGCACTGCTCGATGAAACCTTGAAGGCCTCTTTGTTGTTCATTTAAATTTGCATATTGCTCTCCTGTTTTTAGCTTATCTAGTGCAGCGTCGGCTAGCTCATGCTCTGCCTTCTCCTGCTCCTCCCTCATCTGCTGCTTTATTTCCTGTTCAGTTTTAAGTTTGTATTCTCTGAATCTCTGGGCCAATCCCTCCTCCATTCTCCCCATCAACCTCTCGAAGAGCTGCTCTTCTTTCGAGTCCTCCTTCCTGTTCTGGGCTTTGCGTAGGAGGGAGGCCTTTAACCCGGGGGTCCCATGAAGCGGCGCCTCTGCCAGGATTTGGATTTTGCGAAGTTGTTTGGTGCTTCGCGGTTGCAGCAGAACTGTCCGCATGAACTGGAAGGAGTGTATTGTCATGTTCGGTCATTTTGTTTTTGATTTCTTGTATTTTATTTACTTGCCCACCCAGGGGGGGTCTCTGGACAGCCAAAGAGTACCCGGACCGGGGGGTTGAGGTCCGCCGGATCGGTTGCGGAGGGGGACGCCAGAAGGAGTCCCTCATTTCCGCTGGGGCAGTCGCTGTTTTATTTTGTTGTTTGGCGAGCTCGCGCCGCGCCCGATCCAGGGCCTCAGAATATGGTATGTATGCTGCCGACCTGATCTTATTGGCCTGCAGCCTCAGTCTCATTTCCGGGCATCCAAGATAAGCGGCGGAATGCTCGCCCTTGCAGTTTACGCAACGTTTGGCCTTGGTGCACGTCGCTCCGTCGTGGCCCTTGGAGCCACATCGGGGGCAGATCTGCACTTTTGATTTGCATTGTTGTTTTAGGTGCGATAGTCTCTGGCACTTCGTACAGCGCCGCACTGGAGGAGTGTAGGGTTCGACGCCGTACACCTCACTCTCCAGAACGACGCTGTCTGGAAGAATTGCCGTTGTAAACGTGACACGGACCGCCTGAGACGGTTTCCCATCCCTAAGGAGAAGACGGCGAAAAGATCGAACCGAGGAGGGGCCCTTTTCTACAAGACTCCCATCCTCCATCCGGACGCGCACGCCCACTGCCATCTCAGACAGGTCTGTTCCTGAATGTATTGTGGGTATGCGTTTAATGACACCTTCGGTTGTTACCTCCGGACGGTGGCATTTCACTTTGATGCCGCCGATCGAGTCCAGCCTCAATAGCTTGTTTTGTTGTGATGCTGAGGAGCACCCTACCAGGACGCTCCCAGCTGCCAGCATGCGTATTTCTTTGACCTCGCCGATGGCAAGGTCAAAAGTTTTTTTCCTCCTGAGGCCGAGTCCCTGCAATGTTGCAGGGCCCTCCTTCAGGTCCTGCACCACCACGGGGAACTCTAAGAAGGAGGGAGGAGGTTGCTTGGGTTGGTAAAGAAGTTTTCTTCGGGGTCTTTGTTTTGTGTGTGTGTGTGTATTGGCAGGTGGTAGTGGCTGTTGAGTTGTCTGGTTTTCTTGTGATTCAGTAAGTGGTTGGGAGGTGTCGACCCCCCGGGCAGATGTTGCATGGGAAATACCTGTGTTTCCCTGAAGAGGGGGACCCTCGCAGAGGACCTTTTGCTTCTTTTTCTTTTTGGGCTTCTTACGATTGACTTCGGTGAAGTCTTCCTCAAAATGATCAGTAATCTGAGAGCGTGGGGGGCTATCCCGGAAGAGAAGAGATTCCGGAGAGCTCTGCCCCTCCTCAGGGTCGTCCTCCCGCAATCTCTTTCTCTTGAAAGGAGAAGATATGCTGGTTTTCTCATTGGTGATTGCTTTATTAAGCTGTTTGGATTTTGGGGACTGACCAGTCCGGCTGGCCCGGTCAGTCTCATTCAGTGATTCCATGGGAATATCTGGGGCGCGGTCAGAACCGCTTGCTGTTTGGTCCATATTAAGGGACCAATCTTGCTCCCTCAGAGCAGTGGTATCCGTTGGAAGGTAGTTATCTACCCAGATGAACGTTTCCCGCCTATCAGCAAAGGTGGTGTTTGGCAGTTTGTGTTTAGCAACTTGGCTCATCACTTACAAGGTACGGTACGGTCACCAAGAAAAAACAAGCCAAACAGCTCAGGGTTAAAAAGGCAGGATAAAAGCAGGGTAACAAAAGCGTCCCAAGACAAAGAGTGAGCTGAAGCTCACCCCTCTAGCGACTTTCACTTCTCTCCCGAGAATCACGAGGACTCCTGCAGGGCGAGTGGGAACGCCACCAAGGGCAGCTAGCCCCCTTTCTGGACCCACGCCAAGAGCAGAGGGAGCTGTGTCGTGTGTTTAAGACACAACGAAAATGTGATTGTCCCCCTTTACCCTCAGGAATTCGGGAGAAAATCGCTATTTGAGCACTGACTTGGCTATGTAAGCTCGAGGTGCGTTAAAGCAGTCGCTATGTAATCAGCATGTTTGCTTGTGAAAGAACGCACTCTACGGGCCAGCAACTGCAGTGAATTACTCGTGCTGAGTGTGACATGACATGCACGTGACAGAACACGACAATGACATGTCGACGACGCCCTAGGTACCACATCACAAACAGAACTGTGCAATACACAGGTGTTTTCTACAGACACACTCAAACACGCCCTATGTGCAATACTCTCGGGGGTTCCTCTGAGTGAAGGGGAAGAAATTAGCTTTACAAGTGACATCAATGGGGGGCCCAACTAATGCAAATCGTCCGTCTTTGGCTCACAAAAGGGCACCATCCGACTCAACACGATTGCCCAGGAAAAGTAAAAACCTGTCTTTATTACAGTGGAATGCGCTGAGCCTTAGCAGCCGGCTGCCATTGTTAGTAGATCATCTGAACAATTTTGAGACTGATATTGTTGCTCTACAGTCAGCCTCGGATAGGATAGGAAACCTCCCACGGTTGGAAGGTTACTACTACCCACCCGAGGTTGCCCTGGCTGACAATGGGAGAGTACATGTTGCCACATACATCCGGGCAGACCTCAAGTACAAGCTTATAGACCCACCAATGCAAGATATGGAAGGACTTGGTTCCATGTGTGCAGTGCAGATCTCCATGCGGGGAAGGAGGCCACTTAATCTAAGTGAACGTCTACTTTCCCAGGGGCTGCAAGGCACAGGGTTGTACCAATTGGCTCACTCAGCTCTCGTCAGATTCGGGCAGCTGGGTAGTGATGGGGGATTTCAACGCGCACCACCGGATGTGGGACGCTGACGCAGAAAGTAGCCCTGACACTCAGCTGGCTGAAGACATCAGCATCTCAGATTTGGTACTACTTAATGATGGCACGGCCACCAGACAAGCCCAGCGACAAAGAGACAGATCATCTGCCATTGATCTTACCCTGGTTAGCCCCGAACTTGCCCTTACCATCGACTGGCAGGTCTACCCCAACACACTCGGATCTGACCACTATCTGATACACGCGACCATCCATGAAGCTGACCCTGATCCTGCTGAAGTTGATCGTACGCCAAAGTACATCTGTGCCAAAGCAGATTGGGAGAAGTTCAAGAAGACTCTAACGCATATATGTGGAGAGACTGAGTTCAAAGACAATGACATAGACCAGTACTATGGTAACATCAGACAGGCAATCCTCAGTGCAGCTGATCAAGCTATTCCAAAACGCGCTTCTGGGCCTCAAAAGAGAGAACAGGCACCTTCCCCCTGGTGGAATGAAGAATGCAGAGCTGCGGTGCAGCGCAAACGGCGTTTTACAAAAGCATATCAGAAGAATCAGTCAGCCTCCAATAAAACAGCCCTCGAAGAAGTTGAAAAGGAGTGTGCTGCGGTCAATGAACAGGCAAAAGCAGCCTACTGGACAGATTTCTGTTGTAAAAAGGTGCATAACCAAGGAGACGCGTCCCTTGTATGGACCAAGCTGCGAAAATTCAAAAGGAAAGTGTTCTTGCCTGAAAAACCTTTGCTGAACGGGAATGAGTACACACAAAGTAATCTTGAGAAGGCCGAGGTGCTGGCTGAGACATTTGCAAAAGTCAGTCAGGCAGCTCATATGCCACAGTCGCTCGCTGATTACCGTCGAAAGGAAGAAGATAAATTCGGGCGAGCAGCAGCAGACAACTCACTGCCGATAAACCAGGATCTGGGTATCAATGAGTTGAGGAAGGCAATCCAAGGAATCAAATCCGGAAATGTCGCAACCGGCTTAGACCCCATTTCATACAACATGATACGCCGGTTTCCTGAGCCCATGCTGGAAGTGCTGCTACAGTTTTACCAGCACTGTTGGGCGAGCTCAAAACTTCCCTCAGCCTGGAAAAACGCTCTGGTGATTGCTCTTCCTAAAAACGGTAAACCCCGGCACCTGCCGACAAGCTACCGCCCAATTTCACTCACACCTCACCTTGGCAAGGTATACGAAAGAATTGTAAAAAACAGACTAGAACACTTTCTTGAAAAGAACAACATTCTTCCCCTCTGCCAGGCAGGCTTCAGAAAGGGTCGAGCCTGCATGGAGCATGTGGTAAAACTTACAGCCCACATCAAGAAGGCTAAAGCACGAGGCAGAACAGTGCTGGCAACCTTCTTCGACATTAGAAGAGCATTTGACACGGTCTGGCATGGAAAGCTAATTCAGAAAATGTCCAACATGGGGATCTCAGGGCGCCTGCTGGAATTTGTCCAGGAATTCCTCACATACAGGTCCATGGCTGTTAGAGTGGGGCAGTCCATCTCTCAAACACATGTCCTAGATATGGGGGTGCCTCAAGGAAGCATCATAGCCCCCATATTGTTCAGCATCATGGTCCACGATGCAGCAAATCTGAACCTCAAGGAGGCCTCATTGTCTCTGTTTGCCGATGACATGGCCCTCTGGGAAGCAGTCAACTGCAAGTCAGAAAGAACAATCAAAACAAAAATGGGGCGGTACCAAGAAAAAGTCGACCAAATCGCTGACTACATGCAGACGAATGGCTTTGAGCTATCTACCGAAAAAACCGTGTTCATGGCTTTCACAGGAGTGCAGCTTGTCAAAAGGACATGTTCCATCACCATAAATGGGGTGCAGCTGGTGCCAGCAGATAAAACCAAGTTCTTGGGAGTGACATTCACAAGCTCTCTCAGTTGGGGCCCACACATAGACTCACTTGTGAGAAAAGCTCAACGCTCTCTAAACCTGATAAAGGTTCTGAGCAGAGAGTCGTGGGCAGCCGGAAAACCATTGATCCATCTTGTCCGTGCCCTTGTTCGGTCGCGCCTCAGCTATGGCCAAGAGGCTTTCTTTGCAGCTCCTGACAGTCAGTGGGTAAAGCTTGAAAGAGTAGAAAGAGCCGCTCTCAAAGTGGCGCTGGGGGTCCCCAGATCGGCAGTCTCCACCCTACTTTACCAGGAAGTGGGATGGCTGCCACTGAAAGAGGAATGCCACCTCAGATGTGCACAGCTGGCTGTCAGAATACACTGTGTCCCAAACACGGCAGTGGAAGTATTTACCCCAGACATGGGAGATACCGACCACATGCAATACAAAGCTCTTTAATCCAAGACTCATACATACCAAACAGTGCTCCCAATATACAACCATGTGAAGGGCATATGGGAACAGAGTGGCCTGTCCAAGGAAAAGCTGGTCACAGGTGGTACTCTTCCTTACCCTCCATGGCTGCTTGAAGCCCCAAATCTGATCATAGACTATGGAGACGGCCTCAAAAAGGCAGAAGACCCAGTGCTGCTAGCCACAGTTGCAAAAGAAAAGATCGATCAACGATTTAAAAGCCACCTACAGGTCTTCACAGATGGTTCGATCCTGCAGTCAGGGGAGGCTGGGTGTACCTTGTCGATTCCTGGACTTGATATAACACGAAAATACAAGCTAAACAAGGGGATCAGCATCTTCTCTGCAGAGTTATTTGCTATCTACATGGCCTGCACACTGATAAACGATCTGCCAACCCCACCCCTGGGGGTGGTCATCCTTACGGACTCAAAATCCTCGTTGCAAGCACTTGCACATGGCACCAAGAACAGAGGAGAGATGCAAACTGAAATTCATTTCTTAGCCCACCAAATTATGACAAAAGGAACAGACTTTTCCCTCATGTGGCTGCCATCCCACACAGGAATCCGGGGAAATGAAATGGCGGACAGAGCAGCAAAAGCAGCGGCTATGTCAACCATGCCAGTGACAGACATTCGGCTCTCCTGCCAGGAAGCCAAACTGCTGCTAGCCAAGCTAAAAAGAGAGGAAAGAGAGCAGACACTGTCACAAACATGTGAAGAGAGAGGATGGATATACACCTCCCCTACAATAGGAAAGGGCACCACCTCCCACTCCCCCCGAGACCCATGAGCCTGTTGCGTCGCTTGCGCACGGTCAGCAGCCGCATCTACTGGGACAAGGTAGTCTGTCAGTGTGGCAAGACTGGACACCTCACACACGTGTTTGAAGGTTGTGACACTCTCAAGGAAGAGATGTCTAGTCTCATCCGCTACAGAAGGGAGAATGCTCTCAGTCTGGGAGACTTTCTCTGCCCACACCCATCACTCGGAGAGAAACCGATGATGGTCTTGGTCACCAATTTGTTCACCTCAACTGTTGCGAGCTGGTTCTAGTGTGCTTGCAGCAGACCCAGCACAGCACAGATCCACTTCTGGAATCTTAAGCTAAATGTGTCCCAAGACACACATTTTGTAGTCCTGGCATCCTGAAAGGTAGAGGCCCCAACCTACAGGTTTGCTACCATACCAAAAACGCCTCCAGACACGGGAACTTGGGAGCAGAGGCAACAGCTCCGCTTGAACCTCAGAAACCAAATGTGCCTCCAGACACACAGATCCCTTAGACGGCCGAGGCTGTGGCCTCTAAGGTTCTCTTGTACCAAACCGCCTCCTGACTCTGCATCAGATTGCTTGCGCTGGCATCTGCTTACATAGACCCACATTAAGTCACCACCGAGTGGTAGACACAGACGACATTTGGTAGCACTGACTGCCAGCTTCACGGTAATGCGTACCCATAGCGCGGCTCTGCATGGGTGGGAATGTTCTGAGCAAAACACTATGTGTTACTCCATACCCCCTGCCCTCCATGGAACTTCTTGACCCCAACAAATTGGGGGGGGGGGGGGGGTTTGCCCAGTCGGTAGAGGCGCTGGCTTTAAAACCGGTTGTTACTATCCGCGTGGGTTCAACCCCCAAGTTCGGCGCGGGATGTGTGTCCCAGAGTCAACTTTGTGCAGACTCTCCTCGGTGTCCGAACACCCCCGTGTGCACGCATGCGCACGATAAAGATCCCAGGGTCACAGCGAAAGCCTCAGGCCTTGGAAACACGAATACATGCATGCCAAAATATGAAGCCCGGGTGTCCGTTCGGCCAACAGCCAAAAAAGTAACCATTTCAGCACTGACCCAAGACGACCCAACCAGGTCCCTAGCCCATTTCAGGTCTCCTCTAGCAGCCGGCAGCCAGTTGTCTACATCCCCCCCCCCCCTCCCCCGCATTTTTATTTTTTATTTTCATACAAAGCCGGGTTTTCCCGTGTAACATGCCCCTAATGGCTTTGCCGTGAGGGCGTAAAACTTTCATTTCACTCACTCAAACACACACACACAGAGAAGCCGTATATATATATCTATATCTATTGTATAAATATATAGAGATAGATGAGAGTGTATTTTTCGCGTGGCTATAAATTGATTCGACCTTTGCACTTTTACAGTGAGGATAATTTACGGGTTCAATTTACGTTCTGGACACTGCGGTGACCTTCTAAAAATAGTAACAGAACGCCGGGAATATCCGAAGATGCCCCCCTCATACTAAGTGCACCATACGAAGGAAGGGAGGTAAACGCTGAAAACATGGAGAAGATAAGGAAGAGTTATGCCGTAGTTGATCCCCCCAAAAAACCAAAATCCACCAATAACTCCCTAACCGTGTGTTTGACTGGTCCCAATTTTTGTAAGGACCGTCTCAGGAATGTATAGAACCTGTTCACCAAGTTTGGTGACGATCGGTCCGTTCATTCTTGAGATCTACTTGCGAACACAAACAAACACACAAACAAACAAACACATCGAGTGAAACCTATACACACCCCTATACCGGGGGTGTAAAAACCAGGCAATGCAATTAAAGGACCCCAACAGGCTCTTTTTAAGGTCAGCTAAAGCAGTTGGGGTTGATTTAATGATAGGTAAGCATCTAAAGATGCAAAAACCGAACAGTAAATCACAGTCTAATTTTACACAAAATGCATGCTCAAAAAGCGGCCAAATTCGTCTGCTACGCGAGATTTCAAAATCCCCGCGGCGGCAAGCCGTTGGCTGTGACGTCACAGACAGGCATTGGAAGCGAAAGTAGCGACGCTCGGTCTGCGTCTTTGCTGCAGCCGTGGATGCGCGTGTACTCCCGACATCATGCCGAGAGAGTGTGCTGCTGCCGTATGTTCGGAGCTGCAAAAAAAGGACTCGGGCTTGAGTTTTCATTTGTTTCCATCCGACTCGAGGCTCAAGCAGGAATGGGCTGTGAAAATGAATCGGCTGGACCCAAAAACAAAGAAACGACAACAACAACAACAACAACACTATTGTTGAGAAACCAGCGAAACTACATCAACAATAACAACAACAACAAAAACAACAACACAGTACAACATTGGGCAACGACTACAACAACTACAACGACGACAACAACACTGACAACAACTCAAAAACCAACAACAACTACAATGTCAACAACACCACCAACAACAGCTTTACACTGATAAACAGTAGGTGGAACACGATTGATTTGACACGTAACACGTAACAACCTTGGACACGTAACAACCTTGATTTCATCTACGACGACAACAACAACTAAAATTCGAGAACATATACGTCTTCAACAACATAACCAACAACAAATTCGATAGAACTTCAACTACAATCTCAACAGTGATCATGGGCTGCCTAATCTATTTGCTGAGTCTGGCAGACATTTGACTTTTTCCTCGTAAACTTTGTGCCTAGCAGCAACAGAGTTGCGCTACCCCAAAGTCAAGGGATCCATTAGATTTGTTTTTCATTCTTTTTTTCATTTCTTTATTGTTCTATATCGCTTCCTCCCAGTGAAAAGCTAGCAGCAACAGAGTCGCGCTTGTGGTCCAAGTTGTGGAATGTGTCCAAGTTGTGGAATGTGTCCAAGATGTGGAATGTGTCCAAGTTGTGGTATGTGTCCAAGATGTGGTATGTGTCCAAGTTGTGGTATGTGTCCAAGATGTGGTAATGTTTCCAAGTTGTGGTATGTGTCCAAGTTGTGTTATGTTTCCAAGATGTGGAATGTGTCCAAGATGTGGTATGTGTCCAAGTTGTGGTATGTGTCCAAGATGTGGTAATGTTTCCAAGTTGTGGTATGTGTCCAAGTTGTGGTATGTGTCCAAGATGTGGTATGCGTCTAAGATGTGGTCTGTGTCCAAGTTGTGGTATGTGTCCAAGATGTGGTAATGTTTCCAAGTTGTGGTATGTGTCCAAGTTGTGGTATGTGTCCAAGATGTGGTATGCGTCTAAGATGTGGTCTGTGTCCAAGTTGTGGTATGTGTCCAAGATGGGGCATTATGTGTCCAAGTTGTGGTATGTGTCCAAGTTGTGGAATGTGATGGGACAATAAAGAAATGAAAAAAAAATCTAATAAATTCATTGACTTTGGGGTATCGCGACTCTGTTGTTGCTAGCTTTCCACTGGGAGGAAGCAATCCGAATTTCCCAGCGATGGTAAGATAAAGAAAAGAGAGAGAAAAATCCCATAGATCCCTTGACTTTGGGGTAGCACGACTCTGTTGCTGCTAGCTTTCCACTGGGAGGAAGTGACCCGAATTTCCCAGTGACGGGAAAATCTAGTAATGAAAAAAAAATTATATATATAAACATCAACAGTCGCGCTACCCCAAAAGTCAAGGGATTTTGTTTTTGTGCCTTGCCTTTGAAGATGACAAGAAAATATCGGGAGCATTAACGTGATTTGTAACAAATATTACAAATCACGGTGCGCGCAGACCCTTGATTTTAACCCCCAGGCTCAAAACTGTAAGGTTCAGCAGCTAAAGTTGCTTCTGCCATGATAACTGTTTGTGACGTCATCGGAATGTTTACCCAGAATTCACCACTTCCGTACTCTCGCGGACGTTCAGGATACAATGGCCGCCAGATCGGAACGCGAAAACGCTTCGCTTCAGCCACGAAATTCGTCGGATTATGGCCCAAAACGATTCCGAAATAAACTAAACCCTGTGAGGGAAGGTGAGAAAACAATTTCCTACGGCATGCATATGTCTGGTTAACCTAAGTCACGCCAAAACGCAAATGAACGCGTTTTTGACACCAAAAACAGCCTGTGATGGTCCTTTAACCAATTTTAAGAACAAACCTTCAATTTCACTGACAAGAACAGGGTATAGCTACAAACGGTGCTATAAACTATAAAGTACAGTTTGTGTGTAGAAATATGAAATTATGAGCCAAGTTCTCTAACTTTAATGTTGGTCCCGTTTCCAATCCAATAAATTCAGATTTTCATTCTGAGACCGATCCACCGTTTCATTCTTTACCAGCTCTGTCAAGGTCACATGACAGAAAAAAACTCCCGCGGGTTAGGGGGAAGAATTTACCCGATGCTCCCCAGCATGTCGTAAGAGGCGACTAACGGATTCTGTTTCTCCTTTTACCCTTGTTAAGTGTTTCTTGCATAAAATATTGTCAATTTTTGTAAAGATTTTAGTCAAGCAGTATGTAACTTTGTAAGAAATGTTAAGTCCTTTGTACTGGAAACTTGCATTCTCCCAGTAAGGTAATATATTGTACTACGTTGCAAGCCCCCGGAGCAAATTTTTGATTAGTGCTTTTGTGAACAAGAAACAATTGACAAGTGGCTCTATCCCATCTCCCCCCTTTCCCCGTCGCGATATAACGACGTTAAACACCAAATAAAGAAAGAAAGAAAGAAAAAACTCAAGCAATAACAATTCAAATGTAATTAACTGATAGTCAAGTTCTTTTCGTGCCTTAGTGAAACACCCATTTTAACTATTTAAGACTTCCTCCTTTTTAAGGCCTTGTTTTTTCAGATTTTCCGTTTATAACCTCTGTAAATTTACCTCCAGTCCCCCTTTTTCAGACCTGATTTTTTTTCTCAGATTTTTGGAAGTCTTTAAAGGGTGGTTCCGCTGTATTGAGGGTTTCTGGCAAAGGGAGACAGAGGGAGAGCTCTAAAACTTAAACCTTTCACTTAGGCCAAAAAACAAAACAAAAATAGGCGTGGTTAAGGTAACATAGTCATAACAAATAGGGTAGGAAGGTAGGCAATCACTTTTTTTTTGTATAACTTTTTTTCTAATGTGTACAAATTAAACCTACTTGACAGGGAAATAAGTGTGCGACTCGAGCGCTTTCGCTTTCATTGCGTTTTCTGCACTCGTTTTTTTGTTTTGTTTTGACAAATGTAATAAAAAGTTATAGGGTCGGCCCCTAAAAATAGGTAGGTCAGGTTACTGTAACCACACCTATTTTTTTTTAGGCCTTAGAGTGATATTTGGGAGACCAGGGACTGTTCCCCCCTCTCTCTCTCTCATATTTCTTTTCAGTGTTGCTCTCAGTATATATATAGTCTATGTGAGAAGGAGAGAGAGAGAGAGAGATTTTATTTAAAGCAAGTGTTTTATCCCCGAGTACGCAGTACTAGGGTCCTGCAGACTTTAATTGTGTGTGTGTGTGTGTGTGTGTGTCTGTCTCGACTAACAGCTTATTGCTGGGAAACTACTGGGCGCAGTTCGTTCAAAAGTTGATACACTAACTTGATAATAGGTCCGATTGATCGTATTAAAACTTCATAATGTTACCTGGGACCTAAATGCCAAATAAATCACAAACACCACTCTTAACGGTGGGAGTTTTTGCGGTGGGAGGCTGGTCGCTTTGCGAACAGCCTGAACTAAAGGGCAGACTTGGGCGGCGAACACGTCACGCAGTGACGAGAAAAGCATGATTTCAGTGCAAGCCAGACAACGGGTGGGGAAATGGTCTCGGCAAAGAAATTACAATGCAGGGTTTGGTCTCGGTGAAAGAGAGACAGAGAGCACGAGAGAGTCTATGGCCAAAGTGATCCGGGTTCGATTCATTTTGTGCACATGTGTTAGTGTTACTGTTTGTGTGTGTGTGTGTGTGTGTGTGTGTGTGTGTGTGTGTGTGTGTGTGTGTGTGTGTGTGTGTGTGCATGAGTCTGTACTCGTGTGTGTGTGTGTGTGTGTGTGTGTGTGTGTAAGAAAGAAAGAGAGAGAGTGAGGGAGAGAGAGTGTGTGTGTGTGTGTGTGTGTGTGTGTGTGTGTGTGTGTGTGTGTGTGTGTGTGTGTGTGTGTGTGAATGTCTGAAGAGTACTCGGGTCCAGCGCGAGCGTTTTTTATTTATTTTGGTAATGTTGATTAACTTGATATAGTCTTTATACAAGAACAACATAATATTATATGTATAATGAAAACAAACAAAAATGCTTATCAATCAAATTAATTTAACTTTATTATGTCAACCATCGGAAATTGCTGTGTTGGTGCATAAAACATATGAGACACTACAGCATCATGAACATTTAAAGATACATGTACGTGCATGTACTACTAAGTAATACATGTACTACTAATAAAGTAATACAATTATTATTGACTAAACAACTCCCTGCATTCAAACACTATCAGTCTTATAGCTAAGATGTAAAAGATTCATACATAATAGTCACATTCAATTCCTCTTGAAAATGTACAACAACAACAGGAGAAATACACATAATAATCAAAACCTAAAACAGCATGCAGCATCAAGATCACACAATGGAAAATGTTCTGTTTGTTTAACCTCCACCGTGCCCACGACCCACAGCCTCACAAAATCGTCTTTATCTCTGAAACTATTTGGAGTTTTTAAATTAAGACTTTGTGTAATCTCCAATCACCATACGACCTTCCCATTGCCCAACTTTTGAAAAATCATCTTTGTAAACAAACAAATAAACGATGACGGCATTTGAACTACACAGTCCAGATGATGTGGGTCGTCCCGACCGATATGGAATTACGTAGTCGGTCAATAACCAATGATTTTCTACTCTCTCTCTCTCTCTCTCTCTCTCTCTCTCTCTCTCTCTCTCTCTCTCTCTCTCTCTCTCTCTCTCTCTCTCTCTCTCTCTCTCTCTTTCACTCTTTTTCACCCTCTTTTTTTTCTGCACTCCGTTCTCTCTCTCTCTCTCTCTCTGTCTGTCTCGCTCTCTCTTTCTTTATATTCCGGAGCATTTCTCTCTCTCTCTCTCTCTCTCTCTCTCTCTCTCTCTCTCTCTCTCTCTCTCTCTCTCTCTCTCTCTCTCTCTGTCTGGGCACAAGCGGATTACCGTCTTTCTGTCTGTTTGTCTGTCTGTTTGTCTCTCTCTCTGATGAAATTGTTTGACAGTCATGCCTTTTGGGGATTGCTTCAAGCAGGTTACATGTATAATTTGTGTTAAGCCTCTCTCTCTCTCTCTCTCTCTCTCTCTCTCTCTCTCTCTCTCTCTCTCTCTCTCTCTCTCTCTCTCTCTCTCTTTTTGTGTTTGCACTTCAGTAAAACTCTGTCTTTCTGTCTGGTCTGTCTGTCTCTCTCTTTCTCACTCTCTTTCTCACTCTGTCTCTTTTTGTGTGTGTGTGGTTGCATTCCATTATCTGGGCACAAGCGCATTACTGTATGTCATTGCTCTAAGCTATATATTCGTGCTGTCATTGGTCGAGGTATACATGTTCCGGCCTTGGAATCAGCGTTGGGATTTTTGTTTTGAACAACATTAAAAATAGTACATGTATCTTGTATTAATGCAAGGTCCTTGCATAATATCGTATGAAATTGTTTGACATTCATGCCTTTTGGGGATTGCTTCTGGGCATTTCTTCATTTCTTTTACCTTCTCCTCTCTGTCGGTGACTACTCTCTCTAGAATCCGGCCCGGGTTGGACACGGGTCAACTGTTTGTGCTGACCCAGATGTCCGTGGGTTTCCATGTCCCACCCCCGTGTCACCACGCTCTCTCTCTTTTTTTTTCTCTCCCTCTCTCTGTCTGTCTTGTCTCTCTCTCTCTCCCCCTCCCCCTCTCCCCCCCCCTCTCTCTCCCCCTCTCTCTCCCCTCTCTCTCTCTCTCCCTCTCTCTCTCTCTCTCTCTCTCTCTTTCTCAGTATGGCTTCAAACAGTTAAGCGTGACTTCAGGTCGCGGATTAGAATCCGACCCGGGTTGGTCACAGGTCAACTGTTTGTGCAGACCCAGAGACGGTATCCATGTCCTGCCCCCGTGTCACCAAGGGGCGGCTATCTTGATCCTGTTAAGGTCAATGCTTGTTTGGTTTGGTATTATATATATAGGGTGTCTCCAAAAAAATACCCAAAATTAAAAGACATTGAAACATCAGTACCGAGAAATGGAAAAACTAATATGTAAGCTAATACGCTAATATGTACCCCAGACCAAAAAACCTACAACAACTGAAGGCAAACATTCTCAGAGAAATCCAGAACATCCCACAGGAAACATTCCCCAATGCAATGAACAATGTGGCAATGAGGATGCAGTCTTTCATTGGAAAACGGGGTGGCTACATTGATCACGTGTTGTAAAGAAACAGACGATCTCAACTGAAAGCTGTGAACTGGGGACAAAACTTCTGTGAACTGACTACAATATCACGCAAAAATGATTTCAATAAAGTGACTGATTTGTCTGTAAATTGTATCTGATTGTCCTTGGGGAATTCCCTCAATGAAATTCAGGCTGCTATCATCCAGCAACAGAATCGCGCGTTACCCAATATTTTTTTCCTTCCTGCATGCATGTATTCGTGTTTTTCAAGCCATGAGACTTTTGCTGTGAGCTTGGGATCTTTATGGTTGTGAAAGAGTGAATACCCTTGCTTTAAAAGTAGTTGGACAAACAATCCTTGTGCTCCACGTGTTTCAGACACACTCCTCGCCACGTCAATTGTTTGTCCCATTAAAAGCAAGGGTATTCACTCTTTCACAACCCATCCACACCAGACAAGAGTTATTTCCGAACATCGTCTATTCCCTGAGGTATGGGGAGTATATTATTTTATGCTTATTATGATTTAAGGAGTTCTAAACAAAATCTCAGTCCATTCTGATGTATGGTACAGTAGTATGTGCAATTTAACTTGAAAGGCTGGACAGTCATTGGGTTCCATTTTAGTGCCAGCTAGCTAAAAGCACGTGCGACGCACGTGACACAGGTTGGGCAACACTAAACACTGCCATCAGGAGACAGTAGTATGTTCTCCAAGCAGCAGCCTGCTGACACGATGGTGACATCTGATTGTTGTGTGTGTTGCGCGCTGCCTGGCTATACTAGCTAGACTTGCCTGCTGTTGGTCTGTGCTCTGATTTCTCCTGTCGCCCGGCCAGAGGTGCCATTGTCCGCCGTCCCTCGGGAATCGATATCA